>NC_081408.1:187440408-187727908 GCF_030272615.1 Cryptomeria japonica
CATGTCAGTGATGTCTAAAATGAACATGCTAACAAAGTTGATTTTTTCCCAAAAAAGACTGGACACACCTTTTGTTAACTAACAGGGGAAGCTCATTGACTTTTTACATGATCTGGATTGATGGATACTCCTTCCTTGGACACCATGTGCACAAGTAGCTTTCCTTGCAGTACCTCAAAGATGCATTTCTTTGGGTTTAAGGAGACACCAAATTCTAAACATTTCTAGAAAACCAGTTCCAAATGATTGAAATGATCCTCCTTGTGTTTTGAGAACATAGTCAGATCATCCAAATAGATCAGGATTATCTTATTTATTAGCTCATGGAAAGCTATGTCCATGGCCCTCTAAAAGGTGGCACTAGCATTGGATAACCTAAAGGGCATCTTTGAGTAGGTGAGTGTTCCCCACTTAGTGGTAAACATGGTCTTATGTTGATATTCAGGCTTGACAAGAACCTAATTATAACTTGAAAAGTCGCCGAGCATGGAAAAAATATCAGACCCAACTGCTGTGTATAAAATTTTCTCCATTGGAGGTAGAGGATAGTAATCTTTCAGAGAATCTCTATTCTAATCCCAGAAGTCCACACACAGGTAGATGTCTCCATTCCTCTTTCAGATGGGTACCAGGTTTGAACCTAGGTCTTGTATTTGATGGGGTATATGATCTTAGAATCAATCCACTTCCACAGTTCTTGAGACGTGAGGGACTCAATCTTTTGGTTAACTGCACGTTGCTTCTAATGGACTGAGTTTTCTCCATCTTTTAGCTCAATGGTATGTTAAATCACTTTAGGGTTATATCCTCAGAGTTTGTCATACAGCCATGCAATGACCCTAATATACTTATCACAAAAATGAATGAGACTTTCTTTGTCACTGAGGGACATCTTTCCCCACTTTGAGTTTTCGACCATCTCTAACCTAGAGCTCGGTATAATCTCCTTTGTCCATGGTGAACATTCTCCTATCATTTCTAGAGTCTTCACAATCAAAAATATTCTAAAGAGTGATCAAACCATTGGGGAGCTTTTTTATCTTTAGTTTGATTACCTAATCACCATACGCTTCAGACACCTTAGGTTGCAATTGGTTTGTAAACTCTTTGGAGTGTTGGATGAACATAGCTATATGTTCATCACTATCAAAAACTTGCTAGTGGATGTCATTGTCAGGCACAATGGGCCTCACAACTACCTAGATTGAATGCTCATTTTCTAGTGGTTGAGTAGAAAGATCAAAAAGGGATCCTATGGTTGTCATGCGATCAGCTGCTACATTCTCTTTGTGAGGAATCCTCTGCATATTGAAAACTTCAAAGCTCTCAATTAGGCTCCATACCCTATGACGGTATGATTGCATGTGAACATGTTCAGCTATCAAAATTCCTTTGACTTGATGGACCACCAATTGTGAATCCCCTATCACTCTTGCTTGTTTGGCTTTGAGGCATTCTACAAGGCTCAAACCTTGAACCAGGCCCTCATATTATGCTTCATTATTTGAACAAGCAAACTAGAGGCAAAAATATCTTAATGTTTATTCCTCAGAATGTGAAGTAAGGTAGATGCCTGCTCTAGATCTTATTTTGTAATGGGCTCCGTCAAAGTGGAGAGTCCATAGTTTTGAAACTCGGTCTTCATTTTCTTTCTTTATGTCTTTCGGCTCCTTTGACACCTTAGAAATCACTCGATCCTCATAAAAAATTACATAGGTCCCAAGTCTAGTGGCATGATAATTGCCATAAGGGTCTTCATCTATGAATTCATTTAGGAAGACTTTTTGATCTGAAGATTGTTCTCCAGGTACTTCTTCATCTTTTGATAACTCTACATACTTCATCTCTTCACTTGAGATGGAGGTGTGGGTGGCTTCAAAGTTCATCATGGCCTTGTCAATAATATGTTCCAAATTGAGGGGTTCCGACAATATTTTTAACTTGGCTCCATGCCTGGTTCTGATTATAAAGTGAGACCAATCTAAGGATAGATACCCATCGACCTTGGTGGTAAAATCATGAGACAGGCAAAGACCAAAAATAGGGGGGATATTTATAATACCTACACTCTATACTCTATTCCCATCTAATTGCATGACCCCTCTATTTATGGGTTCATATTCTAAATTTAAAACCTCTGGTATCTGTTTAGGCATTATAGTGGTGCTAGCACTAGAATCTATCATGGAATTATGGAGCATTTTATTTCCAACAATGAGAGTCAAAAAGAAAGGGTTGGGATTTGGCTTACGTTTTTTTGTATCACCAGTGCTTTCGAGCCCCTCATTGGTAAGAACAGTAGGAATTCATGAATGGCCTCCTAAAACAAGGCCACTACTCTTCGTGTTTGGTCTAGTTGTCGCTTGCTCTGTGGGTATTCTTTGATCTCCATCCAATGCTTCCTGAAGGCGATTCTTCTACTCAGGGATTGTGAGGATGTCCCATAAAGATACATTCATGTGAGCTTTCTTCAGCTACTCCACTATATCAAGAATTTCAGGGTCAGAAGCCTTTGAATCTTTCACCCTGTAAGGAATGAAAGCTTTCATGTTCTGAGAGCTAGTTCCTATTATGGGTTATTTTGTCTGCCTCTCTGCATTTGCTTTTGGCTGCTAGACTACTAGTTCCCCTGTAAACTAACACTTGGAGTGAAGGTTGTAATTAGACTACACTTGTGGCATCTAGGCAAATGACATGGAAGGATTTTTTGGGATGACCACATCCTCATCCCCCATCCATGAAAAGAGGGCGTGATCTAGGGCAATTTCGACAAGCTGTTCCATTAACATGCATCGCATTTGAGCAGTTAGCGAGGTGTTGTCCATCTTGAGAGAGGCATAGACTCTAGCATCTAGTGTCATCCCTTTATGTCTCTTCTCTACAACCTTCTACTATAAATTACCTCTCGGGAAATTTCGTGGCATGTGGGCATCATTGCAAGGAAAGCACCAAGAGTTGGTATTGTCCACTAGATTATTCTGACCAGCAATCAACTCTCTATTTTAATTAGGGGGGATGACTTGCAAAGGGATTGACATGGGGATAAGTTGATTATTATGTTGCCCTTGGTTCACTCTTGTACCACCCTGATACTAATTTGGCTAGTAGGGAGGTTTCCCACCTTGATAATTTTGGAAAGGAGGTCTTGTGGAAGTCTGTTGTCTCTTGAGATTGATGATCTCGTTGGAAAAGGTCCTAAGAAAATTTTTCATATCATTTAACTCCACAACTAGAGAAAAAGGAGTAGAAGTGATTGCATATTGAGTGATTGGGTACACATACATGGATTGAGGAGCTAAGGTACTCGAAACTGGCATATCGGATGCTTGGTTTGTGAGCTCTGGAAAACTAGCATGGGCGGTCTTGGAGGAAGCTTCCCTACATCAATCAAATTGTTTTCTGCCTGAACTATCAGCTCGTAGGTGCTCGAAAGAGTGTTACCTCCTAAAGACTTAATCATCATGGATATATCTGAGTTGAAATATTTTAAGTAGAAAACAAAAGCCATATTTGTAAGGGGTCGAGCAGATAAGGGAATCCTCTGACACATCTTTTGGAATCTGGTGTTGAAGTCGGTGACAACCTCTTGTGGTGCCCTCCTTATTGTTATCAACAGCTACATAAGGGAAGATCTATCCCCTTTCTCGATGAATCGCTCAAAGAAATGATCTCCCAACTGGTCCCAAGTCCCAATTGAATTTGTTTTGAGAAATTTGTACCAGTCTTGTGCCTTCCCTTTGAAGGATGTTGCAAGTAACCTCAAAGCTACATTTTTCTGAGTGATGTTGTGCATGGTGCACACATCTGCTATGTCTGTAAATGATCTCTGGGAGTCTTAGAATCATCTCTGATAAACTTTGGTAGTTATTTTAGCACATTAGTGGGAATAACATCTCATTGAGAAGGTGGGGTGGGCATTATAAGGGGAGTGCCACTATCCCATATGACAAAATTCCTAGGAGCTTAGGCTGCCATTAGAATGTGAGTTGCCTGAATGGGGCCCTGAACTCTAGCTCCGAATATTGCTTGGACTACAACTAGGGGTGGTATCAATAAACTTGGGTTAGACATGATGTGGCTTCTAGTTATAGGCCTATGGCTCATACACCCTTCTAGTTAGATAAATATTGCAAGAATGAGTCCCACTGAATATGCCAGAAAAAGAAATTGCTGACCTATAAAACTACTCTTAAAGGAAATAGCCTTATGGGAAACTTAGTGATGGGGGACCTATGCATTTCTCACTGAGTGACCTCCAGGATTTTAGAAGTCGGCCCTCTTCATACATAGGGGAGGAGTAAAGGGATAGAAGAAAAACTTGAAACAAAATTATTCTAAGCGATGTGCTAAGATATGACTTAAATTTTGAGCATAAAGAAATCCACACATATGCAGCTATGAAGCCCATTCAAAAATCTACATGCCCAGTAAAATCAAGATCTCAATACAAACAATTTCCAATTAACTTAAAGACATATATACCATTCATTCATTAGATAACCAATATAAAAAACTTAGTTTAATCCACAAAGTCTTACAGCATATATCTCAGAAGTCAAGCATAATTACATAAAGGCACAGGAAAAACTATTGTATAATGAAAATTTATATTCATAAAAGCTGGAGGCATAATTTGATTACCACAGTTTTCCAGAAATACAAAATTGAATTCAAGGCCAAAATTCTCTAGCAAAACCATGTATTCTCTAAAAGTTCTCAACCCTTACAAAAGCAAAAAGCACTCTATATATAAACTTAAGCTAACTACTTGATGGAGAAAATAGAGAGATTGCCCACACTAACAACATCCCTAGCATCCACCGGTAACCGTGAAATAACCCCTTAATAGTTTGAACCAAAAATATTCAGCCTTCATTATAATTGCACTCGAATCTTATGATCGCGGATCGAAAAAGAGGAATCCACAACCACTACACTAAAAATACAAACCGTTGGCATCCCCTAAAACCACTATCTCTGCAAAGACAAAAAAAGACTACTCAGAGGTTACCTAAATCACAATGTGGTAGCAAGAGGGAGCATCTTGAAAGGGGGATAAAAAGCATTTAAATGCCTCACGAAGAACTACCACGTGGAAAGAACGAAAAGATTTTGAATCTGAGCTCATGGGTGTGGGCCTACTTAAAACAACAAAGACATCCAACTGCTATGTGTCAACACCACTTGGCTTCCTGGAAAAGGCAAATGGGAGCTTTAAAAATATGAGCTATACTACCACATGGAAAACATGAGGAGACAAAAAGAAACCTTAGGTGAAAAAAGAAACGCCGAAAGGGACCGAGTAGACTTAAAGTCTACAGTATCATCTCTAGTGATGGGGAATCTCCTCCTCTCTCTCTCCTCTTCCTCCTCTCTCCTCTTCTTCCTTTCTCTCCTCCTCCTCCTCCCCTTCCCTCTCTTCCCCCATCCTCATCATCATCTCCATCATGTTGTTCTCTATCTTCCTCTCTCTCATCCTTGTGATCCGATGTGTCTCGATCACTTGGGTCCTCAATTGAATCATGGTTTTCCCTAGTTGATTGCCTCCATGGTGCAAGATTCCCCCTAGCATAGTCTAAAGGAAAAATGGCTTTGAGGTAAGTCCTATCCCACCATGTGATGTAACTATGATGAGCTCTGTTAATCTTAGAGGATCTAGTTAATACTGAGAGGGGGGGTGAATCAGTTTTAACAATAATTCTAAATCAGAAACTTGGACTCATAAAATGTTCACCAAATAAAACATAGACCAACATTAGATTCATTTACCAGTACCAGTATCTAGTGGTAAAAATCTACTAAACCGATATATCAATGCTGCACACACTAGTACATTCGGGGCTAATTTCCAATGGCCTATCGTCAGAATTCAGACTACTTTTCATCAGACTGCCGACAAATGAAGCCGTCAAAAACTCATCGTCAGACTTCCCGACGATGCCATTGAAGGTCAGAATTTTGACGACTGAATACCATCAAATGGATGTCAGAATGTCGACATGCCCCCCTACTATGCATTGACGACCATCCAAGAAGGAAATATCGTCAGACATATAGCATCCTTGTCAGATGTTTCTTTAGTTGGTGTTAGAATTCCGACAGATACCAGAAACTTTGCACCAACAAGAATGTTGTTGGTCTGACGGTTTGGCCATCAGTGCAGAGTTTGTCTATCATTGGAATTCTGATGGCAACCAGAAACTTTGCATCGATGAGAATGTTGTTGGTCTGATGGTTCGGCCATCAGTGCAAAGTTTAGTTTCCATCAGAATTCCGATGGCTATTTATTTTGTTAAAAATAAATAAATTTAATTATTGCATACTGTGACTGGTTCTCCTTATCTAGACATAATGCACACCTCATTGATATGTACAGTGAATGGTATTCTATCCCCATCAACTACCAATAGGGGCATAGGTTTCAAGCTAATATGAGGGGCACTGGTTTCAAGCTAATATGAGGTGCACCATGGTTGAGATGTCAAACTCCTAGGAGAATTGTATGAACCACCGAGTATAGGTAATCCTATTAAAAATGGGATCAAAGGAGCAACTCTGGTGCTGATAGGGAATTAGCTAACCCAAATACAAGCCTTTAAAGCCAGTTTTCTGGAAAAGGAAGGGACAACACCAATGGAAGAAGAGCAACCCAATCAGGGAGATGAAGTGACTTTATCTACTTTATCTAAGTTAGTTTCTCTTGTTCTTCTTTGTTCTTTTCATAAGTTAGTTGTATGAGTCACATTTGGTTTGCAATGACTTTATCTACTTGAA
Source organism: Cryptomeria japonica (assembly GCF_030272615.1). Classification (NCBI taxonomy): domain Eukaryota; kingdom Viridiplantae; phylum Streptophyta; class Pinopsida; order Cupressales; family Cupressaceae; genus Cryptomeria; species Cryptomeria japonica. The sequence continues at coordinate 187,447,183 of NC_081408.1, forward strand.
GCCTACTTTGGATATTTTTCTTAATCTTGTAGCCTTTGACTCCCTTGCATGTTTTCAACATTGCCCCCCATCAGGTTTCCATTTTATGTTATCAACATAATTGGAATGGTACCTCTATCCTAGTATAAAAATCCATTTTCCTTCAACATATTCTCCCCAAGTTTGGTATCTAGCTCGAATGACCATTTATCATATTCTATAAAAAATCTAGTACCATAAAAATTTCATAGCACCAATTACATAGAGGTTCACATTCACTAGAATCAAGAGCTTATTCACAGACCAATTGATCATATCCAACACCTCCTAAATTTCAAATAGATGTCAACACCTTCACAAAACAGTTTAAATAAGTTTTTTCATATATGATATTTTCTAGAGATGTAAGAGGTTACTTCTTTAAGGTATACCTAGCGCTTCATTTCTCTCTACTTGGGTGGTTTTTTTTCCATTGTTTATGGGTTAGGTTTTATCTCTCTTTTTGAAGTGGTTTCTTATCTTAAGGGGAATCTAATTGTACATATATATCTCATAAAGATTCAATTGCTAGGACCCATCATTTCACCCACCTACTCTACACATAAGGATGATGTTAAATTCTAGGTTTCTAATTCATTTTTAGTTGGACATATTTTATTTTCCTACACATTTAGTTTAGTTGGATTATTTATAAGTGAGTGGGTCAAACTGACCATAGATGAATATTATGGTAGGTGGCATATTTTATGAGTGTAAATCCCACTATTTTTTGGTAGTTAGAGCTATTTTTCTCATTGATTGGTTTTTTCTCCCTTCCTTCCAATATATGTATTCACTCCTCTAGCTTATTTTGTATTCATGTTTTTATAATCTCTTGTGATTTTTTGCTTCTTAATTATCTACTTATCTCTCTTGATAACTAAATCTAATCTTCTATTTTACTTTATGTATCATTTGTTATTGTTGGGAATTAACCTTTACTTGGTAAAGTTAATTTCCTTTTACTTGTTACTTGTAGTAATATTCCTGAGAAATCCCTACAATTCCTTTGTCTTATTTGAGTTGTCTCATCTCATTTTATTTATTCCAAATATGTTGAATATTATATTTTCTCTGTATGAAGACTGTTGCACTTTGCACACACATAGGATGTCAGATGGCATGCTTAGACTTGGGAGTTACATTTTCAACTCCACTCTCACCATTATATATTTGACCTACCTCTCTAATTTCTTCATGGAAGAATTTCTATGCTAAGCTCACTCTCTCTTTCTCACATTGTATTTGTGGTGAATGATTGAATGAATAGAGATTAATTCACCTTGTGTTTGGTGATAGAGAGATGTGTGGGAGCCCTATGCATCCAATCAAAAAGGTTGTAGATCATGTTGTAAAGGAAGAACACAATCACTATTGACTGTCCTAGACGGACAAACAGTGACAAATTGAAATTACTAGTGGCATTGCTGCAAAACAGAGTCTTGTTGGAGGGTTTGGGAGGTTGGAAGTCCAAGAGACTAGTCCTAGTTCTTGTGTAGATTCTACAAGTCAGTTTCAAGGGAGGTTTTTTAAAGGCATAGATGTGTTGATTTGGCCTTTGGCCATCAACATTGATAGTCCTAATTGCAAAGGACTAGTAACCATCAATGATAGTATGTGTGGCATTGTTGAGATCCACTAATTTGCACTTGTTATGATGTCACAAGCCCAAGACTAGTTTAGCATGATGTTTATATTGCCTTGTAATGTTGGATCAAGCCTTGAAAGGGTGATAAAAGTCTAGTGGCCAGTAGGTGTGTCCAAGGGTACCCATAAAGGATGGGATATGAAACCATTGTCATTGTGAATTGAAACACGTGAATTTTTAATTTGTGAATTCTTATGTTATGCATTTGTAGTTGATTATTGTTATCCAGTGAATGACCTTTTGGTCATTTCCTTATATCAAATTCATTTCTATATCTTCTTAAGCATATTTGTTTATTTTCCTTCTCCTAGAAAATTGAATGCAAAGAACCTATTGAAGATCTTATACTTAGTTCTCATAATCACAAGATGATTGTGCTTGATCAAGTATTAGAGTGAGACATATCTACACACCAAAAATACTACAAGTAGACTAAAATTAAATAACAAGTAACAAATAATGGAAGAATGTTAAATTTATAAAGAACTACTATCATACTTACAAACTTACAATAATGTCTTGAAAGTTATTTTCTTTGTCTATCATGTTCTCAACTATCTTCAATTTCTATTTGTTAGCTCTATTAGTTTATTTCAATTTATATATACCGGTGAGCATGCTAACATGAGTACAAGGATCATGTGACAAACATGATCACTTGCCAATTCTAGAGTTTCTACAAATAATCAATCTATGTAGAATGAATTGGTCCATAATTAAGGAACCCACGAAAGGTCTTTCTATCAATGGGTAGACAAAAGTGATGAAGTTTTCCCGACTATTGAACCATAGCCTACACTCCATTGTCTAGATATTTTCCCCATGATCACTAGAATTAGTGGGAAGATATTGACAAGGGTATATGGATGCTTTCATTAAAGGAGTTGTTGCATATCCTTCCTCAATTGTGTAAACTACTTTATGTAAAACTCCATTGGATTTATATCTTAAGACTAAAATCTAAACTTAATTATTATTATAATGACATCAAGAAAACGATAAGGTAAAGAAAATCAAAGCCAAGAAAAACCTTAGACAAAAGACATTTGGTGATTAGAAGTGAAAGAAATAATTGAAATGTTACAAACAACCATTTCACCTATAAAATGGGATGATTATCAATGGAATCCACTACACATTGCTTAGTAAAATTTATAAGGGACATCACAAAAAAAAATCTTCCGACAACTTAATCATAAATTAAAATCATTTTTTTTTACCTTATTGTTTGCTTGATGTCATTATAATAATAATTAAGTTTAGATTTCAGTCTTTGTTAGGAATCCCATAGATACTGAGAGTGGGGGGTGAATCAGTATCTAACCAGTGAATAGAATTTCTTAACTTAAAACATGCAGAACATAATATAACAGTGTACCGGTATGCAAGAAATAATGCAATAAACAGAATCAAGAACATCCACATGAAAATCACACCATAACACAAGTTTTTAACAAGGAAACTCGGTGTGGGAAAAACCTCGGTGGGATTTGTGACCCACAATATTCACTCACTAGCCAATAAGAGAATATTACTTACAATAAGGGCCTGCACATGCAGGAAGGCCAATTGCCTAGAGCTCACTGCTCAATGGGAAGTCTCACTGACTTACAATTAGGATTATACAAATCCAATAACTCGTACTGCTTTACAATAGTATCTTCAATGCTAGATTCAGTACCGGTTCCTGCTCTATTCTTTACATATACCCCTTAACCTATATTTCGCACAATAGGTCTACCTAATATTTTTCTTATGCTTATTTCTTCTTGCCATGATGTCTACAATGATCTCTTTTATATATAAGAGTCATTTTACAATTTACCAAGTCGTCTTACAAAGTTTTTAATAATAAACAAAACATAATAAAACAAAATCCTGTCGGCCTCTATGCCGATATACTTCCTTTCTTCTGTGTCGATGCTAGTGTCCTGAGTGCTGGTGTAGAGTGTGATCTGCTAATGCTGGTATAATGCCTTTGCCGGTGCCATAGGATTGCAAGGTTTCCATCAATGACAAAACCTTCAATCACATACAATGTCTCATTCAAGTGTGCATATGCCAACAATCTCCCCCTTTGGCATTGATGGCAACACTCATGAGAAATTTGAAAAATGATCCAAAAATGTGTAGTCCAAAAATGTTACCAAAAATGTGTGGGCTCCCCTTGAGCATATGATTCCTGTGATATTGAATATTCTCATCCTACTACTCCCCCTTCGGTATCAATGACAAAGGTTGTCAAGATGTCAGTAGAGTTTGTAGTTTCAACCTTGTAACTGGGTGGTTACAATTTGAAAAAGATCTCCCAAAATCAAGTTTATATTGTCCATAAACTTTTTGCTATCCTTTATTGTTGTCTCTATTCTCTTCACTGTACCGGTGAGATGCTACAAATGCTCTGTCGGTGTTTTCTTTCCCTGTATTAATGCCTGAGATACTTCCTTCCGTATAGATGCTAGATAGTCCAATCTTGGACTTAGCTTTGATCTCAAATGCTTTGCCTTCTTTACTATTCTTTCTTTCTCTCTTTCCAATTTAAGTAGTTCTTCCTCAAAATTTGTTATCTTCTCCTCAAAAACTGATAGTTTATCAGGTAAGTTGACAAAACTATCTGGAAGTTTATTGATCTCATCATGTACCTTTCTCATTTTCTTGTCTATATCTACAGGCAAAAAGTTTGTTTTATAGTTATCTTTGTACAAATTTTTGTACTCTTTCAACAAATTACATAATTCTAGTAGAAGTGTGTCAACATCTCTGTTACACTTCTTTATTTGCTCATCAAAGAATTTTTGTTTTTCAATTTCTACCTTATCCTTCAATGACTCTTCCTTTATTTTCTCAATATTTTCTGTGATATATTTACACAGTGTATCAAGTTGTCCTAAAGAATCTTTGTTGTCTATATTACAGTTAGGAGCAATTACCTTCAAAATTGGTATGGTATCATCAATTGCTTTGTAAGCTTGTGAGCTGCAGTCGGTTATTTTCTTGATTGAATCTAATAGTACCTCAGTCACATTAGTTGATTTGTATCCTGATGATGAATCAACAATCTAAGTACCGGTGGAAGTAACCAAGCTTGTATTGACCTCTGGTAGGTCTGTTTGTGTCTGCATTTCTTTAAGCAATGGTTTTTCTACTTCACTAGTTGCCGGTGGTACTATTTCCTTATGTACCTATTCCTTTTGCTATTGTTGTTGTTGTTGTTCTAGAGCCTTTTGCTCTTTTTGTTCCTCTATTTGTTGTATTGTCTCAATCTGTGTCTGAGTCTCTACCTTTTTCTCTTTATCTTCTGTCGGTTTCTCCTATGTGTTATTAGTTTCCTCAGCTATCGAAGGCTCACTAGCCATATCAGTCTTATCAGTTGTATCTTTGTCTACCACTATGTTGATCTTCTAAGTATCAATATCCACAGTATATAAGACTTCAGGATTAGGATTATTATCCTCTACATCCATACTCTCAGCTACCGGCTGATCATCTGTAGTTGTTGTTTTTACTAGTGGAGTAATTAAAGGAGGTGGAGGTAAGTTGTCTCTAACCTTGATACTAGGTGGTCCACCAACTTTTCCTTTCCCCTTGTCTCTATCTTTCTGATAAACTTTTATGGGTTTGGGGTTCATGTATTCTTCTTGTTTTTCTTTCTCAACTAGGAATATGTCCCATCCATTTTCAGTCTCTTCAGCCACCTCATTTACTCTTCCAACCATTAAAGCAATGTGTCAATGTGCAGTAGAAAATACTGTCCGGTTGGCTTGAGCAATTAGGTCATCAATTTCTTTGGGAGAGTTTACCGGATATACAGCAAGTAGTTTTTCAATTTTTATTTTCTTATCTAGTTCTATTACTGCTTGTCTTCTTGCTTCTAGTCTTTTGAATAGTTCATCTAGAATTTCATTGACTACTTCCATTAAAAACTTCTTATACATATCCATGTGCAATATAACACTATTTTCAACTTTCTCTTTTCATCAGTTGTTAAGGTGTCATATATTTTCTCTATGTTCTTCAATTTACCTTCCTCTATGATTTCACTCAGCAGTATATCAAGAGGGGCCAGGTCTTTGTCTATCCTCTTCTTCTTCTTGGGTGTCAATTTCTTCTTTGGTGTGGCCTTTCTTACCGGAGATCTCACTGCTTGTTGTTTTTTCCTTGTCCTTCTGGGTGAGGGTGTGGTTGCCGGTGAGGGATCTCTTTTGAAATTTGTAGGCATGTCACCTTCCAAAGAAGTACCTACCAGTGATAGGAGAGTTTTAGGTTGTGGAGTTGCTAACTCATCCTCTGTTATACCAGTTTTCTTCAATACATCTTCTTTGATGGCTTTTTCCTATCTAGAACCTCTTCTCACAACTGATTCAACCTTTTTCACTCTCTTCTTAGATTGTATTTGACTTTGTATGGTTTCAGCACTACCAAATACTTCTTCCTTAGGTTCATTTGCTACTTCCAAAAGTTCTTTAGTATAAGTTTCAATTATATGATCATCAGTCTCATAACCCATCTCTGTTACCCAGATTGTTCTTCGAATGACTGCTTCCATCCAAATCTCATCCTTTTTTATTACAAAACATATATCATCTTTGTATTTGTCAACAATCTTCTATGATAATCTGATTCTCTTCTTTATTTTGGCCTTTAATGCTTGAAAAAAATCATGAATATTGTTTTCCTTGTCTTTTCCCATGTTATTGAATAGTTTTGTTAATTGTTTGCCTACCGGTATATCATATCCAAGTTCTTTGTAGCCTATACCAGGAACCTATTTTGTTATATGTAGCATCAGACATACTAACAGATTTCCAAACCTGAAAGTTCCTTTCTTGTCCTTCTTGATCTTTCCAAGGTTGTCAATTAATTCATCTTTTAACCACTCACATACATCAATTTTTGCATTATCTATGACCATATCATAAGCACTCTTAATGCATAAACTTGAAACTGAATTGAGTCTATTTGCATGAGTAGCTTTATACCCTAATATCATGTTGATGAATCTCACATTAATGTCTGTTACATCATTAACTCTTAGGGACCTCTTGTCGAATGTTGCACCAGTTAGGTTTATAACTAGGTCATTGGAAACCTTCTTGGTTTTATCTGGTCTTTTACTGGTGGTCGGTAACCTTGTGACAACTTTCACAACTTCCTTGGTGATTTTGTGGACTACATCTAACCACATCCTTGGGAAATTTAGGAATGCTAAGGATCTCTATAAATCCTAGGGTCTCAATGATTTTGTGTTCATCTTTTACATTGCTGGTTTTATCACATATAATAGTTTTAAACATGGTTTTAATTTCTTCATCTCCTAGTTCCCCAATGTTGCAATGGATGTACATTCTTGGGTCTTTAGCATAAACAACTCCCTTAGGAATTTGAGAAAAACCACCTAAGGTATCATCTTTCTTTGCTATCTCAGGAACCAACTAAAATATGGGCCTAGGTCTTTTTATCACTTCAACAATAGTAGGGTTTGCTATATATTCAATTGCAGAGGTGGATGCCATGATTAAATACCTTTTACTGCCTTTAGGATGAATGATTGCTTGGAGTGTTTTTGCTTCTTGCTTGAAATGCCTTAGCTTGGAATCTTCGCGCTCTTCGTAAATTTGAAGTCTCAGTGTAATGAAATGGAGCCAAAACCTTAATTTTATAGTGTCTATTCACCATCTACCACATTAATTACATGCCAGTTAAGTATTCACCTAACATTGTTTGCCGGTAATAAGTAATTTTCAACTTCTTATCACTAACTGAGGGAATAATAATACATGTGTCATTAGATTGCCAAACCCTCAAAGAAACTTTCTTCAATTGGATGAAGAACTTCCTACCGGTGGAGCACTACTCTATCCTTCCAATGAAGCATCATTCTATCCTATCGGTGAAGCATTGGTTTTTTCTACGAGTGGAGGAGCATTCCCAATATTTAGATCAGCTTTTCTAATCCATTGTTTTGAGAATTCTTGCTTAACCTCTTCAACTTTTTCTTTACCTTTCAAGCTAGAACTTTTGTTGTCTACCAGTGTTCCTTTACTTCTACAGAATTTAGCAATATGCCCAATCTTGTTACGTGCATAAAAAGTTACATTATTCTTCTGAATAGCTTTTCCATAACCTATGCCAGTTTGTGTTCTACATTGATTAGATAAATGTCCAAATCTTCCACAAACATAACATCTCACATTCATTTTGTAGTTTTCAGAGTTGTGACCAACTTTGTTGCATTTAGAACATTGACCGGTGGGTGTGTTGATATTCTGATAATTTATAGATCTACATTCATTTTCTCTATGACCATACTTATTACAGTTAAAGCATTTTCCATTGAATTTATAAGCATTAGGTTGTCTTACCGGTTTGCTATGATCTTGAGTATTTGCAGTACCGGAGCTTTCACCAATTTCAAAGCCAATTCTAGAAGTGTCACCTTTAGGTTTTTGATTCTTTAGCAAGGTGCCAAGTTCCTCTGAGCTTTTCTTGAATTTTTCTTTATGTTGATTTGTGGTTTCTAGTTCTCTTTCTAAGACTTAATTCGTCTCATCAGTTCATTTGAGTCATTCTGAGTATGCATCAGATCTGTCTTTAACATGTCATTTTCATAGCTAAGTCTTGTGTTCTCATTTGCTGCATCACTTAGTCTTCTACTCAATTCTTCTTCATTCTTCTTCCTATCCTCAATTTCTTTGCAAAATCTCATAGTCATATCCTGCATCTCATTCTTTGTTGTCATGATCTCTTGTTTCAACTTGCTTATCATATCATTAAGTGATTCCTTTTCATCATTCTCATTTTGTAGTTTTTCACAAAGTTCTCTTCTCTTATTTCTTGCAACAGTAAAATTTTCTTGAAGTGCCTAAATGATATCCTGAGCTGCCCTTAAATCATCTTCTAGTTTGATAGTTTTCAATTTCTCTCCATCATAGTCTGTAAGAGTTCCTTCAAGTTGCTTCATTAGATTTTCCATCTTTACTGGTGTCAAGATCTTCCTCAAGTTGTTAGGCTTCTAAAAATAGAGGACCAGGCTCTGATACCAATTCTTAGGAATCCCACAGATACTGAGAGGGGGGGTGAATCAGTATCTAACCAGTGAATAGAATTTCTTAACTTAAAACATGCAGAACATAATATAACAGTGTATCGGTATGCAAGAAATAATGCAATAAACATAATCAAGAACATCCACATGAAAAGCACACCATAACACAAGTTTTTAACGAGGAAACCCGATGTGGGAAAAACCTCGATGGGATTTGTGACCCACAATATTCACTCACTGGCCAATAAGAGAATATTACTTACAATAGGGGCCTGCACATGCAGGAAGGCCAACTTCCTAGAGCTCACTACTCAATGGGAAGTCTCACTGACTTACAATTAGGATTATACAAATCCAATAACTTGTACTGCTTTACAATAGCATCTTCAATGCCAGATTCAGTACCGGTTCCTACTCTGTTCTTTACATATACCCCTTAACCTATATTTCGCACAATAGGTCTACCTAATATTTTTCTTATGCTTATTTCTTCTTGCCATGATGTCTGCAATGATCTCTTTTATATATAAGAGTCATTTTACAATTTTCCAAGTCGGCTTACAAATTTTTTTAATAATAAACAAAATATAATAAAACAAAATCCTGTCGGCCTCTATGCTGGTATACTTCCTTTCTTTTGTCTCGGTGTCCGTGTCCTGAGTGCCAGTGTAGAGTGTGATCTACTGATGCCAGTATAATGCCTTTGTTGGTGCCATAGGATTGCAAGGTTGCCTTCAATGACAAAACCTTCAATCACATACAATGTCTCATTGGAGTGCGCATATGCCAACAGTCTTAAGAAATAAATCCAATGGAGTTTTACATAAAGTAGTTTACACAATTGAGGAAGGATATGCAGCAACTCCTTTAATGAAAGCATCCATTAAAACTCATAGTTGTTGTCACCTCATGAAACGTTACGATTGCAAGATAAGCATAGGATGGGTTTGTTAAAAAGGCTTTAGAATCTTTCAAGAAAATGTGATTGGCATGGTGAAACCCTTGTGAGAAAAAAACCACACCAAAGAGAACAATGCTTGTATTATTCTTTCAAATGGGTTATAAGAATGCTTCTCTCTAAATTCCTCTATCACTTTATTACTACTACAACCTACAAAACAACTTGTCTAACCTCCTAGACCAAGCTCCAATTCACAAAATAAATAAAGGTGAAAACATGGGATGGTTTTGCAAAACATTTAACAAGCCCAATTTCACATCTCACCAATGCAAAAGGTGTGCATTTTGATTTCACAATATAGAATGGTTTCTAAACTTGTCTATTATGTTTGTCACTTGAGGATAGGCCAATGAGGAGATTTTTAAATTTATTTGTTGAAGGGTTTGGGGGAACTCTATGAATCACTGAACACTTTCTTATCAATAATGAGATTTGTGGTATTTTTTTATTTATTGAGAGGTAGAAATCTTTATAGCTTCTCTCATTAAAACTTCCAAAACACATTTGTTTTTGCTAATTCACATGGTTTGATGGTGCAAGAGCACCCTAGGGACCTAAGTTTGGCCAAACCGGTCAAAATTTGAGATGTTTTGTTTTTTTGTGTTATTTCATGTAAATAAGGCTATTTGAGGCCATTATGATGTATTTGGACCTAATTGGGAAAGTTTGAGGTCCATTGGGCAAAAATTGTAAAAAGTTGTCACTATTGTCATGACAACTTTTTAAAATTTGGCTGGGAGGTTGGTTTTTGGAGGTTTGAGATTGTAACCCACTTGAATGGGCATAAATTGTCCTTTTTCACACCACCCAAGTTTGTCTTGTTGAATTTTGAAATTTTTACTAAATGAAGTTGGATATTTGTGTTCATACAAAAATGTTTTAGTTTGATTCTTATTATTTTTAATTGTGAAATTCATCATATTTTCATTAGAAGTTGATTGGATATGGTAGAGAAGTGAATTACCTTAATTTCATCTTTTTTAGCATTGAGATCCATTGAAATTTGAAGAAGATATCACTATTTTTTCAAAAACTATCAAAACCCTCACTAGGGTTTCTAATGAGTGGGAAAAAAATGTAATTTTGGCCTTTTCACCATTAAAAACTCACACCAATAGTTGGAAAGGCTCTTGCAAATATGTATTTTCATTTCTATTTCTTTCAAGACTCCAAAACCTCTCAGACACATGCTAGATTTCATTGATTGGTCTGATATTCATCATGTATCGGACCTCTGGGATAGTAACATAGAGAAAGTGGAATATAAGATAGGTGAGAGTGAAGTACCTTGGATGGAATGTTGGAAGAGATGTGTGGGACCCCTACAAACCCCATAGAATAATTTATAAGCCATAAAAAAGTGCCATAGACCAAATATTAATGACTGTCCTAAGGGTACCAATTGTGACAATCACAATTTTACCAATGATACTGCCTACTCAAACAAGTTGTGTTTGGAAACCCCAGGTGTGGATATGTAATGGTAATTAAATGTCCTAAGAGTATCCCTTACACTAGTATGCAAAAACCTTGGTGTCACAATGGTGTTGGTGTGGCCTTGAGCCAATGGTGATTGACTTTTACAATTAGGACAATGATCTCAAACACAATTTACGGTGTTTATGACTCTCATGTCCCAATCTACTTGTATATATTTTCACAAAATAATGAACAACCCAACCATAGCTATTAATAATATTTCCCCATAAAATGCATGTAAAATGTATCATCATTGATAGGATAACTGACTTGCATTTAGTAAGAGACCTCAATGAGTGGAATTTCATGTTGAAAAGAGTACTTGCAATAAAGATGTTGAAATCAATGAGACATTATGAATTCAACAATCCACAAGGAAGATCTAATATTTATGAATGAAATTGCAAATCAATCTAAGTTGTATGTTTGATATCTTACTTATATCATGGCAACATAAAATGTATATATGCACTCAACATACCTCTTTGCTTGTTTATTTGAGAGTGTTGCTAGGAATTAATAGGTGAATCATACATTGATCTACACATGAATCTCTTTCACTTTCATGATACTTTCATCCCTTGGTCAAGGCTGCATACCCCCTAACACTTGAAGATTGTTTCCACCCTCTTGATTAATTCAAGTCCATGCTCAAGTCACACTAAATCACAATAGTTAGTAGAAAATAGTGACCACGATGAAGGAAGCCCAAATTTACTCATACTCAACATAATAAGAAATAACTAAATCATCTGGACCATTATTCATAATGTAACCTCTTTTCACATCATGGAAGGCCAAAATTACAAGGATCACGCTTCTTCAAAGGATCCATTGTTCAGAGCCACCAAACTATCAATAAGAGTACCTAATTTATTTTGGTATGTGATAAAGAAGGGGCTTTTCTTTTCTAGAGCTCAAGTGATAAAGAAGGGACTTTGGTCCCAACACTGTTGCTCCACATCTTAGAGTGAAATTCCACTCACAAGGCTAGGGTTGTCATCATGCAGGTGAAACTGGCTCATCAACAAAACATGGTGGGTTAAAGGTCAACTCTATAAGAGTGGGTTATACCTAAACCTAACTGCACTCTTGACCCCAAATATTGTCCCTAGTTGAAGGAATATTAGCTGCATAAATCCCCTATATAGTTGATATAGTTGGGTGAGCATAACACACATAAAATATATCTACTAAATCCTCACTTAAGAATAATTCCTTGGTCATATCAATAGTCATGGATGCACAAGAAGGACCGACTTATTACTAAACTATTTATTTATGTTTTGAATAATGTGAGATTGGTGTATGGTCTTAGATCATTGCTTATTCATTAGGCAACAGTCACAATGCATTGTGAAACAAACACATTGGAATAAAAGGTGGAGCTATGTATTTGAAATTTTGCACACAACTAAGATCATGAAATTTTGTAGCCAAACATACCTAGTAATCCATTCAACTGCATATGTTAATATATAAAGTGAGAGGATCATTACAATACTTGCATTGTTCTTAGAATGTTCTTACATTCATTTGAACCAATCTTACACTCATGCCAACAAATGTGACATGGGAAAATTCTTGGTTATGGCCAATAAATCTTCTTGAATATACACCTAATGCCATGGATATATTCTACAATAGAAGTTACTTACAATACTACTCTTCTTTGATTCCACAGGTTTGTAATCTTTCAACAAATTGCATGTGGAGTCTATGGCTACCCTAGGATTTCTTTGGTGTTTAGAGACCATAGATGAACTAACCTCTTCCAAAATGGATTCCAAAACATTACTTAGTCAATGTTGGGTATGAAACCTAACCCGTGGTACTATAGTAGTGTCAAATCTAAGGGCAAGGGAGAATCAACCCAGAAGGACATCTTAGATCAAATAACGAGTTGAGCATTGAATTCTACTAGTTGGGAGACCTTCTACATGAATGGCGGTAGTTGGGAGAAAAAATAGATGTTTATTTTGGCTCCCAAACTCAATTTAAAAAATATACTTTTGATTCCAAGCGAGGCCCGAGGCTTAGGAAGGAACTATAGGTTGGGGAGTTGGGAGTGGAAGGGGACCTAGAACCAAAACCTATAGGTTTTTGGTTTCAAGTCCCTTTCGGGCTCTACAAAAAGGGAAGTGATAAAGAAGGGAGGAAAAAAATAGGGAAGAAAGTGAGGAAATAAAGAGGGAGATCTAATTTATTTTGGTATGTAGCCTCTACTACTCTTTTTCTTGTTGAATGATTTTGCAATATTTTGAGAAGACTGCAAGGCATGAAGGAGCTATGTAAAGCACAAACCGTACATATGAAAACATGCAAGGCATGAATCATACATGTAAAACATGAAGTAATACATAAATACACATAAGGTACAAGCATATATGAGAAAGGTTCTCATGGAGTGGACATGCTGAAGACACATCGATCATAAAGCACACAAGAGAGAGGTATTCATGGAATAGACATCTAAAAACATCTCATTCATGAAGTAACAAAATGCTAAAGAAAATGTCAAGTAATAAAAAAACTTACAAGGATAAGGCATAGTCATAACTTTTGTAGTCTCTCCAAGGATATCAACACTAGAAGAAAATCATACTGTAGTGTACATACAAGACAATATGGGAGTTCATTATACCCAGCAACTTGTGGTGTTGTTGTTCGTGTTGGCTCTGTTGGACCCTACAATTAAGATTCAATATACATTATTCAATAAGATTAACTGTGCAGCATAATGAAATATTGAAAAGTGTGTTATCTTATTGAGCTTCGCTTGGTTTCAAGAATAGTTTAATATTCTCTACTTAACAGGGCCAACCACATGAAGGTGGAAGCTCATTTGGCCCCTCTTCCCCCTAACATCACTCTAAATTCCCCATTAACATATAATATTCATTCATTCATTCTTTCTACAATTAATAAAATATAAAATTCATCCATTAATATCACATAATGTTCATTAACACATAACATTAATTAACACGCAACATTCATCAATATTAATTAACACATATCATTCATAACCATTCATTAGCACATAGTTACATTCATTAACACATAAAAATTAGTCATTATCAAATAAGGTAGATTACAATAATTTCTTTTTTTGTTTTTTCTTTGAAGCTATGAAAAGACTAAGTGGAACATCATTTTCTTCATCATTTCCCCCCTCTTCAGTTGTTTTGCCCTTTGCTCATGATCTCGATGTATGCCTAGTCCTATACTGAGGATGAGGACACTAAGGAAAAGGGGGGTCCTCTGCAATAACAAAGAAATGGGTTAAATTCAAAAAAAAAATTATTATTGTTACAAGTATTTCATTAATTTAGAGAACATAATTGTTGCGCTCTTTACCTGATGGGGCCACATCATTTTTTCTAGCCTCAACCTCAACATGTTGAACACCCTCTAGATCATCTAGAGTTGAAATACTAAAGTTTATATTAATGTTGAACACCAATTTCAATTATATTTGTTAAAGGAATAATAGTGGTCCTCTTTACCTAATTGGGGAACATCACGTTCCTGGTGTTGTGTACCCAGATCATGCTCCACTTGGTGACCAGCGATGACATGCTCTAAAATATTAACAAAAATGGTTACATTAATTACTACTCTAATTAGAAATTAAGATGTTTAATTCTATTAATAATTACATAAATAAATTTGAATAGAAAATGAATACCTCCACTACTGCGATGCACATCCAGACCTTCATGTGTAGGTGGTGTTTCATGATTAGCAGGCTACATTCCAATGTCATGCACATTGCTATCATTGCTTGCTAATTGAAAACAAATATAGTCACTTTATGTTGGAACTCAACATCAATTAGATTATTGGTAAAGTATTCAATTTGAAGCAATTTTCATTTAGCTTATTTACTTGTGTGACAGATGCACCAGAATCTTGTGTTTTCCCACTCAATTCTCATAGCCGATTAGCCACGGTTATATAGCCTTGCTGGTAGGAAATTCTCTTGTCATCTTTTGTCGGCATTCTATTGAATTTAGAGCCCTGCATTTTTGCTTGGTATCATGAATTTTTCTTGCATTGTTTGATAAAAAAAAAATCATTTGCAATTTATAAATATTTTGATGCGATATTTCATTTATAGATACTTACAATTCATGCTACAAGTTTTGTATAACCACCAGAGCTAAGTTTGTGTTGCCCGTTCTTTTCTTGTCTTGCCTTGGTTGCCTTTGACGTGTCACTTAGTCTATGAAAAGTTTAAAATATGTTAGATTATATAAATATAAAGAGTAATTAATTAGTACATAATTACATTCTTAACAGTATCTCGCACCTTCTTTTGGTGTCTGGTGGTGTATTTCCTTTTTTCCTTTCAATTCTCTCTTTGGCATCCAAAATCAGGTCCTTCCACTCCCTCTCTGGAATCATGGGGGGACGCTTGTACTTTATGTTCTTCTCTAAATGGGTCTTGTATTGGTCCCTCACATACTTTAGATATGTGTCATCTTTTTCAAGGAGCTTGGTTTTGTCAAAGGTGTCATTTCCAAACCTCTCAACCATATGGTTTGTCAATTCATCTTTTAACCTTTTTTCTTAGTCATTCCACCTTTTAAAGCAAAAACAAACCTATTAGATTCAGAAATAAACTGAAGCTACATTTATTATAGTTCAAGAAATGGATCAAAGGAAAACTATTCTAGCAATGATATGAAATCAAAATAGTGGATCAGGGTTAGTTCACATATGATGTTCCACCTTTTACATATGGTGGGCCCAAATATCTGCAATGCAATGTCACTAAGATTTTTATAAAAAATATCATTTCCTGCAAAAAAATCATGGGATCATTAGTCCAAAATGAGTGATCAGAAATTAAATTACAATTAGATTATATATAATAATAATTTTTAAGTACCTGGAACCTTCTGTATCTTTAAGGGAATCATTTCTTCATCGCTCACCACTAATATGGCCTACAACATTCCCACACTAGCAATACGAGAAGATCTAGGAAATGATGGTATGTTATCACCAGTAGTCGGCTCTGGCACATCCTCATGTGCATCTCTTGCTGCAGAAAATCAATCCACTATGAAATGCCCCCAAGAAAGAACACTTGAAGGGAAATAAACAAATAACAGAAGATAGAGAAAAAGAGGGATCTACCAACAGTGTGCAGGCCAATATGATGTGCAATAGAGGATGTCTGCATGGGGGGATTAGAAGACCCAGTTGAAGGAGGATTTATGTGAATAAGGGTTGAGGTTGTTGGTGGTGATTGAAAGTTGGAGAGTTGGATTGTGACTTAGACATGTTTATTTGTCCTATTTGAGTGTGATTCAATGGTTGGGTGAGGGTTGGTGAGTATGGGTGTGTTTTGGGGTATTGAATCCTTTTGAGTAACTTGTGGCTTTGTGAGGGGTCTTGTGAGTCAGTGAAGGGTTGACACCTAATTGAATAGGTGAGTTGGGAGAAATATCTCCCTAGTTGGTTGAGTTTATTGGATTCTTTGTATCACCATGCCTTTTTGCTATCAATCCATTCAAACTTCCACCCAAAGATTCAATCTTGTCAAAGTTAAAAATAAATTTCCTTGTTGTCCTTACTATCTTGCATCAAATTTCATATCAGTAGGTAGTCTTTTTCTTAGAACTATCATCTTTCATGGTAGGATACCATCTCAGTCCCTTGAGTTAAGTTAGCTTACCTTTAAAATTTATCATTTCCTAGGAAGCCATACCTCCCAAGGCAACAATAATACAAGATAACAAAGTGTTCATGTGGCCAGTTTGTTCAAGGGGAAAATCTCACTAATCAAGTTGAAATATCGATTTCTCAATCTGCCTAAGCTAAAAGGTTAAAATAAATTGCAAAAGATAGAACAAGGCTATGAGAAAATGAATCATCAGTATTACCTAAACCCACATTATCAGCAAAATCTAGAAATAACCTTGTATGTAAATAATTTATCATGCCAAAATTGCCAATTCTAACGTGAAAATGAGACCAAGGAAAGCTCTAGAACAACTACTATTATTCATTCACATGTTCCTTATTAACCTCAATCACCACGAAAGATGCACAAATTGATTATAACAAAGAAGATGTTTCATAAATGTAAATATTAATTCAGGACTAAGGAAAATGAAAGAAATAGAAGAATACCAAGCAATCAAAAAAGACTACCAATACCCTTGCAAACTATGAACTTCATTTCCATTAATTCTTCAAAATATACTAGCAAAGCACAAGTATTCAATCTACAGCCTATTACTAAATGTCTTTTAAAATAAAACAAACTAAGTAGTGTTACTAAACTTGGACCTTAAATAATCGATTCTTAGACCCTCAAAATGAATTTTGAAATTACATTTATAGGGAAACTTTTTCCTCAAAATTAGAGATTAAAATTCACCCAAAACCTTATCAAACTAAAAGGTACAATCAACACACAGATACTAGCCTATAACTGAATTAAGAACTATAAGTTGACTCATGAAAATGAAATATAAGTCAGAAGGAACTTAGAATATGGAGTCAAAGAAGAATGGAGAACAAGAAAAATAGGATCTATCTAGGGCCCCACCCCCAAGATGACTCCTCCAAAATTTTAAACTTAGGTGCACAAGAAACAAGATGAAGATCAAAGGCCAAAGTAGGTTGTAACTACCATGAACCCATCCATCCAAAGTGATGAGAATCTATATGTTCCTAAGTGGCTACAATTCAACTTTGAAAGGATAAAGAAGAGAGTATTGAATAATTTAAGTTTGCAAAAGATGATCATTGAGGTTGAGGCCGCAAGGAAGCCAAAGAAAGCAATGACTTTGTATGCCACCTAAAACTATGCAAAAGGAGAGATAGTTGTCAATACTCTAAACTAGAGAAGATTTAGTAAAACCTGCCAATACCCTAAACTAGGGTAACCCAAGACAGTAAGAAAATGGTTTGGGGGTCATATAGACTAGCTTAATGTTGTATGTTAATTACAAATCGTGACCCCGACACCAATATTTATAAGAGATTGGAAATTATTAAAGGCCAAACATACCCATTGACCTAGAGAAAATATGAATCCATCCGCCTAGCTATTGCCAACCTAGAAATTGCAACTGCCCTCAATAATTAATCACTAATGTTGTAGTATGTTATTTTACTCTAATGATATCTTTCATGATGAAAATTTTGTTAATACTTTTTGGCATGTGATGTGCTATTAATCTACCTCCCAATCTGAGCATTTAAATAGTTATTTCTTTAGTTTGTGGATCAGGATTGGACTCCTATGTTGTACCACACACTTCTCTAGGTTTCCAAACATTGGTTGAGAGAATGGGCTAGAATAGAGACAAACACAAAGTGATAAGTTGTGTGGTTGGATGTTTTGAGTCTACCCCTTCTAGGTTGGTATTGTGCTGAACCGAACACAATTGTATCTCCCTAGGGCTTCCAGGCTAGGTGTGTTAGGCTGGATGGAAAGAGAAAGAAAGGCTTGCTTGAAAAACATTGAATGAAGGTTGCAAATCACTTGAATAATATTCATTCCCATTGTTTTCTTGTGTGTTGGTTTGATCTCCATCGATTTAGCAGCTAGAGGCAGACACCGCCCTATATATTAGCTCATACAATAATGATCAATCAACACATATATGAGAGGAAGGGATTGCTTCAAAAAACTTAAACACTTACTCCTCAATCACAGTTCTATAGTTTTTTGAGTAGTGGATTCCTATATGGATTACGCATTCAGGGAACCACACCTTTGACTAGGAGCTATCTAGCTTGAGATTGGATAATCAATATGAATACGAGATTGACCAATTTGCATCTAAAACTTGGGCAATTAACCACCACATGTCTCATTTCCTAACATCTTTTGCATAAAAAAAGAATCTCTCATACTCCAAGAGTTGCTTCCACAATCGGTCAATATCCCACAAGAATGCAGTCATAGCTAGCATGTATAAAAGCAAAAGTTGTAGAATCTCTTGAAAGGAATCTCTTGAATGGTGTAATTTTTTGCATGATGAAATTAAGGTGAAGAATCTACCTCTTGCATGGGATTTCAATGCACAAATTCCTTCAATGCGGGTTTGATCTTGTCGAGGGTTGAAGTCTACATGGACACCTACACGGGATTGCAATGCACAAATGACTTGCCCTCTTTTCTTTTTTTTTTTAAGTAATGCCCATTATCGTTGGAATTCTAATGAACGCGGACACTTTTTTGAAAAAAAAAACAAATTTCATTTCTAATGCCTTCTTCGTCAGAAACAAATGTCAAGTTACCATCAGAATTCTGACGAATTCACCCATTTTTTCAAAAAAAAATCAAATTTGGTCCCAATATACCTTCTGCATCAGAAACCTCTATCGGAAATCTAGACCAAATGTATTAGTGACATTAAGTGTTCATAAACCATGCATAAACTGAAAGTAAAGCATAACATCACATCAAATACATTCACCATATGAACACCATGATTTTCACATGGAAAGCCAAATAGGGAAAAACCACATTAGGAATTGGTATGAACATATATTTTGCACTCTTTCGGAATGCGCCCTAATAGGAGCCAAGCCCAGTTAGAAGCTTACAATGATACCCTGTTAGGAGAAGACCCTATTAGGAGTCACACAGTTAAGGGATTTTCCTCAGCCCTATTAGGAGCTTTAATCTGTTAGGATCAACCTCACAAGAGGATTTAGAACTAAGATATTGAGGCACCCTGTTAGGGGATTTTACAATGTGAGGCCTATTAGGACCTACCCAGTTAAGGGATTTTAGCTGATGTAATTCTTAGAGAACAATAGTGAACAATCTATGTCTAACACTCAACTGCTTGCTTGATCTGATCCAATTAAGCTCCAAGTCTGCAACACTTTGGTAGATCTCTCACACCCTGGTTCGACTTCACACACTTTTCAAAATCAGCTGACACTTGAAAACATCAACCTTACCAACATAAATAACCTTTACAACTAGGTTGGCATCAAAACCCTAAGAATTAAAACATAGATCATCACGGATCTTTACAACTCATTATAGATCATCATATAGATCATTACAATCAATTACAAGTCAATATCAACTGTTGAATGATCATAAGTCATCACAGCAAGTCAATATGATACAAAGTCAAACCCTTAGCTCATTCTGCTAGGTGCTTTGCACATTTCCAAGAAATTCTCTTTCCAAACATGCCAAAACTTCTTTCAAACACTTTGCATGGTTTGTGTCGCATTATCATTAATATGTGAACTTGATGTAGATCACTGCCAAACCAAAAATCATTACCAGTCCTTAAACCCTTCTTAAACCCTAGCAAAAACTCAGCATAAATAATAAACATAACTTTTGGTTGTCACAACATGATGAGGTTTCAGTCAAATACATGTTACAATGATAGAAACTCACATTCAACACCACAAAGCCTCAATCATCACCAATCACCAGATATAATTAGAATATTTCCTCATTTATCAGTTAAGGTCCTAATTCCTAGTTTCTTGATTCTTTACCGGTAAGCTCTTTCTGGTAGACCAAAAGATTTAGATAACACAATAAAACATAAGTAAACATTAGTAGACATGAATAAACATTAGTTGCCATCAATGACAACACAAATAACTGATCAAATTAATCCATTATGCAATCTCAATCTCTTCATCACAATGTCATCTCAAATAGTCTTATACTGGTTCACTCATCATTCTCCATCTGTATCAGTTGTGCCAAACATACCAACAAGCTCCCATGTCATCATTTAAGGGGACCACAACATCTTGATTAGAATCATCTAAATCTGTCAGCTCAATCTCATCACTACAAGTCCTAGGAACTACTCCCGGCCTCACCATCACTTGAGAGGCATATAAAAACTGGAACATCATCTAGAACACCCTGCTCTAGCCCAAATTGTTGACTGACTCGGTCCAAATAGAATGGGACTACGATGTGGTTGTAGCACCCCTCAAGGAAGCAGTTCCTCAGATTAAGAAAAAAATGACTGCGATGGCTTGGCCCTGTGGCCATGTGCTGGTATGGTCTCCATCTGATGACATCCAATCTCAATATATCAATCACAATACTCCAATGCAACAAGTTACCATTCTACCATGGTCTGGTGAGCGGGTATGCATATTCTCTAGGATCATCTAAACCAACATCAACCGGTACTCTGGTTGGCCTAGTACATATAATATGCTTGAAAATCCAAACCTAAAGAAGGTTGCATGTCATCAAGCTACATCCATTACCATAGATGTAATATCCTAAGTCATGGTAGAGATAGGCTAACATGATCCATCCCCAGGAGAACACTGTTCTCTTCTCCTCCATTGCTCAGATAGCATAACTGAGACCCCATGCATGTAACTACTTCATCCATCTAGGCATATGGCTAGCCCCACTATGACTATCATGAATATCCTCATGAGTAGGATGGTGTCGGTAGGATGTAGTAACCATTGAATCATGATATGTCCTCTAGTCTCATTGAGCATGACTCACCCAATGCAATCCCTCTCCTCTATCCTAAAAAAAGATGTGGTGTGACTTGCCTGATATCTCATTGTACGTCCTCTAATGTGAAGCCTCAGTATGTGGTAAACATCCTCAAGTGTCACCATCATCTCTCCCACTAGTAGGACAAACATGGAGGTATCTGTATCCCATCTCTCCATGAGTGCCATGAGCATCATTGGGTGGAACTTCATGGATGGAATGTTATAGATATACCATAACCCTACTTCCTTAAGTAGCTCTCTGTCATCCTTAGACAATCAAGGAATCTAACTCCGTAGATTCCAATATGTATGGCCAACAGTGTGCTCTCACATATAGGGTAATCTCTACAAAAATTAACCAATCGACAATCAATATCGTTATCTCAATCAACTCAACAACAGAAAGCCTAATGCTCTGCTAGCCCTTGGTCACCTTAGTCAACCACCAGGATGCCATGGAAGGACCAGGGTGCCCTAATTGGACCAAGGTGCCCTGGTGGGTTCAGGGCACCCGTTTGGGACCATGGTGCCCTAGTGGGACCATGGTGCTCTCCTAGGAGCAAATGTGCAATCAGAATTTCCCTCATACCAAAAATTCAAAGTCAACTCAAAAGACACTCAACAAAAAGTAAAAAGGTGGTTCAGTATACTCACCTCATCAAGTGGTTGATCGATAAGGATGGACTATCATAGGATCTCAATTTAGGTAGGATGCTTGGGTTGTCTTCAAGGAATTGTGAGTTCTATGTGGGCTCCTATGCTGCAAATAAGACAAAAAGTGAGAAAATGACAAATGCAAGTGTCATTTTTCACTATTCATGTGCTATGTGTTTCCCTCTTTTCTTGAAACCCTAATTTATGCTCTTCTACTTAATTTCTCATATCTTGAGCTAGAAAGCTCTGATTTCTACACTATTGGTGGCATTGGAATCATGATTCAACTCTCTTCCTTATAAAATGTTCTATGATACACTTTGATCTTGTATCAAGCTTCATTGTGAGCATTTGTCATCACGTCTTTTTACAATTCATTGTGGTAAACATGATACCCTATTTCACCTCTCTAAATTAGCAAGCTGAAACAGGAGGCACATAGCTACCCCCAAATTTTATCACTTCCCTAGTAAGCATTAGGTGATTTTGTAGGGTGCAGTTCCTAACAATGTACTATAGATACCACTATGGGCTTCATCTGACACCTTATGGATATATCCTTTTCCATGAAATGTCTACTTTTCTATACTTTAGCTTGCATATGTACGTAGTGTCATATGACTACTAAATTAGGGGCTAAATGTAGTGTCGTAAATTATACACCCTTAATTGGGTGGTACAATTCCATGCTTAGGTTAGCACCTGACTTAGTGTGTTTGCATCTTGCATTTCAAAATCCCTTTAAGAATTTAATTAATTAAATCTAAATTATTCTCTTATACCTCTATACATCATAAAATTGGGCCCTTTACCCTAAGTGTGGCCCTTTTAATTTTATTCTCCCAATTAATCATTTCATCAAATACCCTAATTATGTCTTATTTCACCCTTCACTACCCGATTTCGCATATCAAAATGTCGCAAATTTCCACAAACTCATAGAATTTTCTTTAAAATCACAATATCTGGCTTCCCCAAAACTTTGTCAAAAATTTGGTTGAATCATGTGTTTGGACTATGTGTTCAAACAATGTTGGTCCCGAATTTTTCTTCACAAATTTTGAGAGCATGTTTTGGTGATATTTTAATATTCAAATCCAAGAGATTGTAATAACCCACCATGATTCGTCCAACAAAAATTGAGTATATATATATTTTTTTTCTTTATTATGTTTTATTCAATTGCATACTCTAGGCATCCATCCAAATAGGATTGGGCATTCATCCATTCGGGATGAGCTTCTAACCATACGGGTTAGGCAATTGTCCATACGGGACGTGAATTCCATCTATCCAATACGGGATAGGCATCTACCCATACGGGGTAGGCATCCATCCAAATGGGATAGGAGATGCTTTGGCCAGAGACTTAGACTCATCGGGACCATTCGGGTCCTGAGCCACTCACTAAGTACTACATTCTTCTAACAAGAATGCACCGAGGTCGCCGTCCTTAGGAGTAGTAAGAAAATAATACAAGCTTGAATTCCGCCTCGGAATTTGGCTTAAAGCCTCGGGAAGTCAAGCGAATCCATACGGGATTCCTTCCGAGTATGCATTGAATTAAATTTGATTAACTTATCTTTCAATTAGGATTCTTACTCAACCAAGCCTAGACCCCACCCACGAACGCCTGAGTACGAGGGACAACTCCGTCCCAAGACTGCCTACATACCCGCTTCGGCGCGGGATCAAGGCATAAAGTATGTAGTTCTATTTTCTAATCTATGGTTTGATGTAAACTGATTTTATGGGTACGCAACCCTTTCTAGGGTCAGTGTCCCAGACAGTTTCTCTGCGGTTGCTACCCACGAAGGTAGCACTTAAGCGAAGGCTCAAGATGGCCTATTGCTTGTGGCCTAAACAAAATAACTAGAACCTAATACTTATCATGAGCGTCACCCAATTGCAAATCACCAATATCCCTTCGAGATAAATAAGTAAAATAAATAAGGTAAATTCCACGAGAGCTTTTAACTTGACCATCCCTAAGAGGGGTTTACTATGGTTTATCTCAACGGATGTGGAATTCAATTAAAAGTTATCTTATTAAATTATCGATCCAAGAGGGATTACCCGCCCCTTGGATTTTTAACTTCCAATGTCCCTTATTACTCCCCGACGATTTATAGGGACGATGCCACAGACGTCGTTAATGCAGCTTTATTAGGCGTTAAGTGCAGTAGTTCAACAAGACGGCATTACCCGTAAGCGTGACCCAGAGGCACCATATATACCGAACGCTGCTAGTTTTGGTTTTCCAACTTCCTTTATTTAGTTATCTAACTATGAATAACGAAAAATGAAAGCGTAAATAATTGGAGTAACTACTTGAAGTGTAATTTGCATAACAAATGAAACTTGCATAATAGTAATTGCATGAAAGATATAATTATCCTATAAATGATTCGCATGCTATGAACCATTAACGAAAGTAATTAATCTATGATGTAAGATGACTTAACGAATCCAAAATAACGATTAAATCTATGTACTTGTAATAAGGTAAGTTAATCTCTAAGGACCAATCGAGTGTCCCAACGATTCTTAATAGTTTAATAAAAATCTTGCTACACATTAATCCCATTTTTAATTGAAAGTCAATATCCTTAAATTTACATTAAGGAATAAAGAAAATCATCATTTCCTAAGTGTCATTATTATCAACCCCAAAAAAAAAAAAAAAAAAAATTAACTAAATGGTAATTAATTTAGATTATTATTCATTTTTTTTTTAAAAAAAAAACCAAATTAAAATTCCAAATTTCGAAATACATAAAAAACAAATTTTAAATGGCAAGGGCTTGTATTTTATTATGACTATAGCAAGGGTTGCGGGGTGGGGACCACGGGTCCCATCACCCCTGCGGCCCTGCATGCGCAGGTCCGCAGGGATGAGGGGACCCTGCGGGCCCGTCCGTACCCTGCAATCGGTTACTACGTAACCGTCCTTGCATGCAGACTATTAACAATGCAAAACGCCATGTGTTGCGGGGCGAGGGTGGGTAATTTTTTTTAAGAGGTTTTTTTTTTCTTCTAAAGTTTGAACGACTTCCATTGTTATTTATATATATATATATATGTTTTTGTAACAAAATTATTGTTATTATTTTTTCTTACAGGAGTAATGTATTTTTAATCTATTGAAAATCACCCAGAGCAGGGTAGATAACAGGGAATAACAATGTGGCAGATTGATATTCAGAGATAAAATACAATGAAGCAATAGCCAGAGAGGTTTTTTCTTCATTTCCTTTATTCTTTACACAGGGAAAATTCGTTCACAGAGAAAGAAGGTTTATTTCTTTTCACAAGGAAATTTCATTCACAGAGAGAGAAGATTTATTTCTTTTCACAGGGAAATTTCATTCACAGAGAGAGAAGATTTATTTCTTTTCACAGGGAAATTTCATTCACAGAGAGAAGATTTATTTCTTTTCACAGGGAAATTTCATTCACAGAGAGAGAAGATTTATTTCTTTTCACAGGGAAATTTCATTCACAGAGAGAGAAGATTTATTTATACACACAGGGAGATCTAGTTTTTATCAAAATAAACTGAAGATAATAATCTAATTTCTATTTACTCTGAAACTAATTTCTTATCAGAATTAAAACAATGAATCTTATTTTCAAGAAAAAATGAATTTCATTCTACAAATCTGAAACAAATTTTCTTATCAAACAATGAATTTTATTCTAAAATCTGAAACTAATGTATCTTATTTTCAAAAGAAATGAATTTCATTCTACAAAATCTAAGATAAAAACAATGAATTTTATTCTCTAAAATCTGAAAAAAATTTAAACAATGAATCTTATTTTCAAAAAAATGAATTCCATTCTACAAAATCTGAAACAAATTTTCTTATCAAACAATGAATTTTATTCTCTAAAAATCTGAAACTAATCTCTTATTAAAAATTTAAACAATGAATCTTATTTAACAATAAATCTCATTCTTTACAAAATCTAAAAACTAATTTCATATCAAGAAATTTAACAATGAATCTTATTAAAATCAGGATTCTCATTTTCTACAAAAACTAAACTAATTCTTTAACAAGATACAATTAAATTTCCATACTCATAATTAATCTAATCAAATCTAATCTACCATAAAAATGAGATGCATGAACTAAGTTGGAGGAACCTGGATGCTTGAAGATGGTGTGGAGTCTTCCTTGATCCTCCAATTTGAAGAAAAATCCTCCAACAAAATCCTAGCTGCCAATGAAGTGGACTACCAAAGAGAATTCAACTTGCAGAAATTTCTTATCAAGATTAGCTAGCTTTTCCTTTGAAATTTGTTCCCATTTTATAAAAAAAATTACCATTTCCCACTACCTATTTTTTAATTTAAAAAAAAAGATTCTTCTCCCAATTTGGCCTCCATGCAAATTAATTAGGCTTAGTGGGAGGAGTTACATGCAAGGAGGTGGAGAAGCCTCTAGAAGCTTCTTATTCCTCCTACAACATGTGCCTTAATTTGGGTGAGGGAAATTAAATAACAATTTAAAATATATATGCATTTTCCATGTGTGTGTGGTTTATTAATTTATTCCCTTACAATATTCATACAATAATTCATCCAAAGAGTATAAATAAAGTTTTGTATTTTAAATCAAAAAAGGTGATAAAGGAGGGTTGTGACAGAGATTGTCAAAAAATATCATTTCTAAGTCAGCCTATGGCTCAAAACAAATTTAGGGTCTCCTACATAAACCCTTTCTTTCCTCATTTCAAGATCTAAGATCTAGCGATTGAAGGAGATTCTTATGAAGTGAAATTATAGGTTTTATGAAGTCTACAACAACAAATCATGAATCTATCAAGTCTATATCAAGCATTTTTGACATCCTCTAATAGCTTTGAAGAAATTGAAGAATAATAGGAGATCACCAACTGATGATTGGCTTGTACCTATCCCTTAGGGTTTGGTATGGTTTCATGTTATTTTCATGTCTTTGTATGAGCATCATAACATTCATTTTCATATTTACACTCATGATTTAGATCCATTACAACATTTGTGATTTGAAGCATTTACATTTACATTTACAATCATTTAGGGTTTTCTCTGCAAAGTGTAGGGTAGAACTCTAGATTTACTTTCTTGTTCATTTAGGATCTTTCATACCCACAAGATTATTTCATGCATATTTTCATTATATTATAGGCTATTTGTGGAGGTGGAAATCACCAAAACAAGGGGTTTGACTAAGTAAAAACCCTATATAGCAACCTAGATACCCTTTTTCAAGTTGTAGGTGTAGGTACATGAATCCGACAGATGCACAAATTTTGGGACCAATAGAAGACATAGAGACAATCTCAAGGCCTAAATCTGATCTCATATCTTAGAGACAGGGGTGTGGCATCCTGGGATAGGACTAGGGCTTGGCACCTTGGTTCCCAAGGTTTTATAGTTTCAAGTGCCAGATCTTTATATCAGACCCTCAGGACCATAGATTCAGAAGGCCAGCTTCCTATCAGTAGAGGGACAGGGGCACCCAACTCCCTAGGATATGTGAATTCTTCATCAATTTTAGCAGTAGATGCACTTCTAAGTCCATTTCCCAGCTCTTCTTTCTATCTCTAAGTTTCAGTTTGGTTTTCTTTGTTTCTCATCTCCTAGTTTAGTTGATTATCGCATCCATTTTACACATCTACTCCTCATTTATAGCAAAGGAATAGAAACCCTAACAGATATTCCTTGACTCTCTCTTCACTATAAGTAGTCAAAGTGAATTCTCTCTCTAGAATCTTTCGTATTCCATTATGTGTACATGAGAGTGGGATTAGGTCTTAGCTACTTGGTTCCATTTTTATGCATCACATACATATCTCAAAACCCTTTAATCCACAACAACTCAACTACGACACACTGGCCAAACCACCTCATTTAATCTAACTGTAACACTTCAACACACAGAGGAATATTTTGATATCAATGACAAAACATTGTTCCAACAAAATTCTCAATAATATCAAAAAAAATTATCTACACAATAATGCACTGCTTAGATCAACACGTTATACAAAATATGCCTCAACCAAAAATAGGGTAACCAAGTTATCTTTTACTGATCTTCTACACACTTCCTTCACACACTTCATTAACTAAAACATACACCTTAATTACTCAAACAAAATAGAGGTCTACCAAACCCATAGATATGGACCCATAAGCATAAATTCCAAGCACAACAACTTCCAACTTCAAGATACAAATGCGATAGATTTTGAAACATAGAACCATAAATCATAATGTAATATAACCATTCCGATAGAAATACAACTGATATCGAAACAGGATACAAACCATGATAAGAAAAACACAAGATTTTGGAGAAGAGGATCTTCCAAAAATAACTCCAGTAGATCATATATACCTTACTACTTCATATCACATACATACCTATTGTAACGCATGCTAGAATTCATTCTTCAAATAAACAAAGCTATCAATTAGAAGCACAAGGGAAATCACGAATCCCTATCTAATCAACAAATCTAACAAACTAGACAATGAAAGGATACAATAACAAGAAATAGGAATTAAGAATGAAATCAATTAAAGCTCCCTATCCCAAGATTGCATATTGCTTCCATTGCTCTTCTCCTCTTCGTGGTATGATGGCTCTCAGATATTCCGTTGGTAACTTGCAAGTGACACAAAGATTCAAAGTTTGTGATTGTTGAAAATGGAGATTGGATGCTCAATTTATAGAAAATTGGAGAAGATTGATTGAAAGGTGGAATAGATTGATCAAGAGGTGTGAACTCAGGTGAGCTCAAATGCAAGTTGATAGTTGAATTGTTGATTGTAGGAGTGAAACTCAATAAATTGAATAGATTAATTGAGTCAACTGATTGAGAAAAAGCTGACTGAATGAAGAAAAATGATGATTGGTGGAAATAAAGAAGATGACACAGAAAGCTTAATTTAGAAAAAGTTAACTGAAAGATGGAAATAGAAGTTGAAGAGATAAATGATTTAATTAATTAATTGATTGAATTAATTAATTTAGCATGTGCTTGCATTTAGATTTAGATTATTAATTTAATCTTTGCATGAGATATTATTCAAATAATTGAATTTATTAATTCAATTTAGCATTTGAATATATTTAGAACTTAACTTTGATTTTCAATTTGGTTTTTGAAATCATGCACATGTAATTGAATTTGGAAGAAATTAGAAGAATATGAAATTAAATGAAATTAGAATTTGGGGATTTGGAAATGGAAGAATTAATTAGTTAATTAAATAATTTAAAGAAACTATTTAATTATTTAAAAATGGAATTCAATTAAATAATAAAGATTATTTAATTTAAAGGAATAAAATCATAATTAATTAAATAATAAATATTTAATTAATATTTAGAAGAGGGTTGAATGATTAGATGATTGGAGATAGAAATTGAATAATTAGTAATTTATTTAAATAATAAAGATTATTTAAATTGGGAAATTAATTAGAATTAATTAAATAATAAATATTTATATAATATTTTAGGAAATGATTAAAATGATGATAGAGTAGGAAATAGAAAAATTAGTAAGATAATGAAGAAATATAAATTAGAAGAATTTAGAAGAATAAGTTAATTGTCTTAATTAAATAATTAAGATTATTTAATCAATTAGAGGAATAATTAGTACATGATCAATGAGACATTTTTAGTTGTCTACATTTGCCCCTCTTTGAGACAAAGTCAGAATGACATTGTTTCAAAGAAAACGAAAAATTATGCCCCAGTATGCATTGGTATTGTTGTATAGTGTAAATATACCCCCTTAGAAAAGGTGGTTGAAAAATTCAAAAATTGAGACCATGTTTTTTATACCAGTTTAAGGAGCAAGCATGTGAAATTTCATGTCATTTTGAGATCATTCGAGTAGGCTACAAGTTGTTTGAAGCTGGCGGGGACCACGGGCATCAAGGTGTCGTAAAATCCTAATTTTTGAGCTATAAATAGAGAATTCTAGGTTTTCATTTGCTCATTTGTGATTTGGTAGTTCCTTGGTTTCTTTGCAATTTTTGTGCCTGTTTCTGAGTATTTTGATCATCATGGCTAGTTATAGAGCTTGATTTCACTTTTCGGACCGAGTACATTCATGTCAGAGACCTGCTAGGACTGGTGGCATGGTACTTTTCCAATTTTTTCCTATTTTATGCCTATTTTTTCAAAAAAATTCCTTGATCATTTTTTGCTTTCTATTACGCAATCGCTTGTCGATTTTTATGCAATAGTATTAAGTGTACCGCATTCGCTGTAAATGCTACGCATGCATTGTAAGTGTCACGCAATAGTGTTAACATGTTGCATTCATTTATAACTTCACGCATAAGTGTTTTTTGTTACGCATGCGCTCATTGTATCACACATTAGCTTTAATCATCACGCAAGAGTGATTTATGTACCACATAAGTCATAACTATCATGCATTCGTTGTATACATAACTTTTTGTCATGCATTTGAAAATTTTTAGGTTTTTCGTGGATCTGATATCTGATATTGTGATCATTTTCTTGTTGTAGGAGAACATTGGAGTGTTATACTGTCGCCAGAGTAGACCTAGTGGTCTTGATCTTTGAGCTGACTTATCGGATGATGAGATCAAGCATATCCGTCAGCTTGGTCTATACCATGTTTTGCATTTGCTAGAGATTACAACCAATGATAGAGCGGTGGCACTCTGAGACTTGTTCATTTAATCTTCCAACTAGTGAGGCATCCATTACCTTAGAGGATGTATGGTGTATATTACGTATTCCCATCCATGGTGAGAGAGTTGTATATGACCATGATGATGGTATTGTCAAACTATGTGCACTTTTTGAGTGTGAGATTCAGGATTTGTATATCAATGGCCATTATGAGATCCCTTGGGCCCGATTAGATTACGATGACCTAACCATTGTATTATGCAGTATTGTCAGTGGTTTACTGATACCTGACAGACGAGGTCATGGGTTTCCTATTGGATGGGGTAGAGTGCTCCATGATATGATTGTGCATCATCGATTGTATGCTTGGGGTCCCTGTCTACTTGCCATGTTGTATTATCAGATGCATGGTATTGTGTATCTGGGATACCATTCTATCAGTTGTGGTGTTACTTTGCTTCAGACATGGGCATGGGAACACATTTTTATATCTAGGCCTATTATTCATGTAGACTTGTAGTCGGGTGAGCCTTATGCTTTCAGGTATAAAGTAGGTATCAGACATAGGGGTTCGGGGAACACCTTGTACTGGAGACATCAATTTGATATATTGCAGCATTTTATTTGGAGACCTTACTTAGATTGCCCTGGTTGGCCTAATGATGTAGTACACTTGTCTTTCTGCTGACAGCAAAGATATCTCATTGGGAGGACCTTTGAGACTCAGCAGATCATAGAGATGTATCTTCCTAGGAGGGTTCTTAGACAATTCGATGAGGTACAAGAAGACAAGTCAATCTACAATAGAATCCTACATCTAATTCTACAAGATGTGACTCTTCTTAAGCCAGGTATAAGTCTTTGTAATCTTTCTTCATCTGTTTCATTAGGTTGAGCCTGAGTTGCCTCTCGTCATGGGTGGGATTCAGGTGGTGGGGGTAATCCTGCATCTGTTACCACATTAGCCTGTACTACTGTGTCAATAACTGCATCATTTTGTAAGTCCGCAGTGGGTTCTTGTAAGAGTCATCTCATGTCTTCCCCATCTTATTCTACGCTTGGTGATGTAGGTACCTGATTGCTTGTTTGAGATGAAGATGGAAGAGCCTGTGTGGACCAATTCCTTTGTGATATGTAATCTGATGGTTTACTTGGTCGATTTAGTATATCAAGGGTACATTGTCTAGCTTGTGTGATATGTTGTACATGTTTGTATCTCAATCCTTCATTTCCTGGATTATCATTAGGAACAACAGGTTCTAGTCTTTCTTGATTTTGTAACCCTAGGCTTTTGGTACCATCATATCCATTTCTTTGGAGTATTTTGAATCCATTGCCATACTGATCTGTGTGTATTCTGGGTGTTGTCATATGATCTTCTTCTCTATATATCCAATGGTTAGCATCTTCATTCAAGGATTCTTCCTCTAAGTCTTCCCATCTAATGAAAGAGCATGAGTCTGAGTCTCTGACAATTTCTTTGCCTTTGTCTTTCTTTTGTACTATAGTGTGAGGTTTCCCAAAGGACTTAGGAGAAAGAGACAACTATTTCCCATTTAAAGTATTTGCAATAGAGTACTCTCCACAACCCATATCCTTTATTTGTAAGGAGGATTACGTAGGCATATCTTTTGTGTTTCTGTGATCTTTAATGCTTCCAACTATGTAGTGAGAGGTGCAGCTTGATTGATAGGTACCTAATTATTGACACTGTCTTTTAGATAATTACAATGTTGAAACAGATTTGGATCCCCCTTTATGGTGATT
Organism: Cryptomeria japonica; assembly: GCF_030272615.1. Lineage (NCBI taxonomy): Eukaryota > Viridiplantae > Streptophyta > Pinopsida > Cupressales > Cupressaceae > Cryptomeria > Cryptomeria japonica. The sequence goes on from NC_081408.1 coordinate 187,479,927, forward strand.
TCAATACCATTGTATGGGAATTTGACACAGTGATGAAATGTAGATGGTACTGCTTGCATAGTGTGGATCCATGGGTGGCCCAATAACATGTTATACCCCAACTCTCTGTCCAGGACTTGAAAAGTGACCTCTATCATGATTGGTCCTATTTGTATAGGTAATGTTACAATGCCTTTATATGGATGTTCTTCATCATCATAAGCCTTGATGTTTATCCTTTTGGAAGAATCAATGTGAAGTTCAGAATATCCCAGTGCTTTGACCAGCTTTAAGGTACAAATGTTCAGACCAACTCCCCCATCTATAAGTACTCTTTTGATTCTTTTCTTGTGAATGTAGGCTTCCAGATGTAGTGGGTCATTATGAAGCAATTTATCACTAGGAATATCTTGTTCTGTAAATGCAAAATGACACACTGATGAAATATGTGTACCTTGTGTTGGATTTCCTACCATAGACTAGAAGGCATGTTCATCTATATCTCTGTCCACTACTGAATCTTCAAGTACTTTATCTAGTATAGCTCTATGATTGGGTGAAATACACAGTAGTTCGAATAAGGATATATGTGCCAAAGTTTTCTTAAGTTGCTCAACTACATTGTAAGTCCCTACTACTGGTGGTTGATTTTGTGGTATCCCTTGCAAGGTTACCTTTGACCTGTGAGTAACCAATGCACAGTCTCTATCTCTGGGAGTAATTGTGATTGTAGCAATTGTATCATTTGTCTCATAGGCTGTCTTATCTAGATTTATATTAAATCCTTCTTCATAGTCCCAGTGTCTATGTTTGACACTCATAATATGTTCAATGAGTTCATCTTCAAACCAATCTGAGTGAGATGGTTGATCCTGCCCCCAGTCTTGGAGGCAAAGATTTGTATCATCATCATACTTTGGTCCTTCAGATATCATGCAAATTTGGTCATTATCTTAATGAGTTTCTTGATATTGGTCCTCCTAATTAGGTGTTTCTTGTGAATCATCATTTGTTGTATCTCCTGAACTAATGGTATGAATAGTGTAGTCATATGAGACTTTCATGTAGTTAGCCGTGTTGTCTTGGGTACCTGATGTGGTAGCTTTTCCCTTGGCATGCTTAACAAACGGATCTTTAAAAATTGCATGATTCGTGTTTGTTGATGTCTTATCCATATCAATTATGATATCCCCTTGGTCTATCATATCTTGGACCAAGTTTTTCAACTTCTAGCAACTTGTCATTTTGTGACCTTTAGTCCTATGATAATCGCAGAAATCATTGTCATTCCACCATGTGGGTTTGAAAGGACCTGGTTCATATACTCTTACTTCAGGTAGAGTGATCATGTTTGTCTGTATTAACTTTTTGAGCACTGACTCAATAGGTTCTCCTAAAGGTGTGTAATTTCTTCTTGGAGTGTTTACCCTAAGGTATCTTGTGTTTGTATTTTGTGTTGCATTTACATTGGTTGAGGTTGTGTTATTCTTAGTATGTGGACTTGTTGACTAACTTGTTCCAAGTGATAAAATGGGTTGATTTTTGTTTATTGGTCGGCTCCATTATTCCTTTTTCTTTCTGGGACCTTGTGACGGGCATCTAAAATTGCCTATATGATGATGGTTTTATGCAAGATGATGACCTAACACTAGACAGTAGACGTAAATATGAGGTATGCAATACTATACTAGATGCTCTATTGAGGATTTTGATGTGAGACCTTTTTAGCCTTTCTAGCTTTCTCTAATGCAATTCTTTCCATTTGTTGACGAAGTTGTTCGGCCTCAATCTCTCTATCAATTGTATGGGCAATCCTAGACTCAATATCTATCTCCTGTGTGACTCCCATATACTGGGGTGCACTTCTTCTTAAATCCCAAGCTAAGTTAGCTAGACCATCAATGATTTCTCATTGACCACCATTTGGAACTAGATTAGGTTGCTCAGAGGGGAGAAAACCATCACCTGGGAGACCCATGAAGGCACATGCTATGAACCTATAACTGATAACAGACTTAGATGTATATGATAAATGGTGGACTATGCAACTAATATAAATGAGGACATAAATGGGACTATGCAAAAGACTATGGACGATAATGAGGATGTAAATGGGACTACCTATAGTCACAAGTATGTAAGGATGTTTTGAGAATTAGTTTCAAAATGGACTTTGTTTTTGGTAACTTCATGTGTAGGACAATGTTTTGCAGTTTTCCAAATCTGAGAACAATGGTTGGTAGGTATGTATAGCTGACTGACTCAAATTTCATACAATCTCAAAAAATTCAAAGATATGTGGGATATGGCCTAAAATAAGCCAACGGACTGACTCAATACTGGTCTATCACAACAATACATAAAAAAGAATGGAATATAATCTTAGGCTGGATATTGGACACCATTCAATGAGGCCCCCGTAGCAAAATACCGAAACAAGATGGACAGATAGAGAGTCTAGCAGCATTGGCTCCACTCCACAGCACACACTTCTTAGGCATGCCAGTCTCTCTTACCCTGAAGATCTGAAGATCTTATCACCAAGGGATTTCTATCTCATAATGTAAGGTACATGAGGGGTATCTATGGGGTACGATCCTTACTCCCGGAACCACTAAACATAGGATTTTTGGCAACTAATTTGGTTCTTAGTATTAGGTTTTGAGGGATCCCGATCCAACGACGGATTCTTAGAGCAAGCCACTTAAAGCTTTAGTTGAGCTTATCGGTGCAGGGAAGGCCCCCACATACATTGAATTTACTCAACACTCTAGCCGCCTGACCAGTATATTTATATAGCGGCTCGAAAAACCCGCTCAAGAGTACACTGGGAGAGATGATATCCCCAATGCATCCCAATTTGAAGTACCTTTGTGGGGTGATGAAATCCCCAATCAAAGATACCCCTCACTACGTAGAATAAAATAAAATTTGGATGTCATGGTCACCTTCCTTCTTTCTCCCAAAAAGCCCGATGGCGGGTAGAAAGTCAGTTAGTGCAATTGTAGGTCCACCCTAGACACAATGAAAAGTTCTTTTCCCTTAAGAAAATGAAAAAATGATTTAATCTAATGCAACCTGATTCACGTTTGTTTTATAGCCCAAATTTAGGTGTTAGATCTGCATGTGCATGTCAATTTTAAACACCAAATCCAAGAATGAAGGCATACATGTCAATTTTAACCATTTGTTTAATTTTTAAGCACAAAAAACCAAGTGTGAGATACACGCATGTTAATTTTAGCCCATGTTCATTTTAAGCACCAACAACGAAGTGTGAGATTATCCATGCATGTCAATTTTAACTGTTGTTGATTTTAAGCACTAAAAATTGAAGTGGGAGATGTGCATGCATGTCAATTTTAACCCATGTTCATTTTAAGCACCAACAATGAAGTGTGAGATTATCCATGCATGTCAATTTTAATTGTTGTTGATTTTAAGCACTAAAAATTGAAGTGTGAGATGTGCATGCAAAATTACTAATCTAATCCTCTCTGTGAATCCGCCATAGGCTATAAACAGAAGATTAGTAGCCAAAATAAACCAACAGAAAATAGAAATTGAGAACTTGACAGAGGCGATTGCGTAATACTACCTGAGTGATTGTGTGATACTTACTGAGCGAATGCGTGAATCTGACAGAGCGAATGCGTAAATCTGATAGAGCGAATGCATGACTCTATCTGCTCGATTGCGTAGCACTAACAGGTCAATTATGTGATAGAAGGCAGACAACAAAAAAATTAGAAAAATACAAGAAAACTAAACCAGATCTGGAACCTGCGAAACCAATTGTGAAACCCTATCCAAATCCCTCATCATCCATTCAATATTGATTAGATCATATTTAACTATATAAGAAAGAACTAGGCTATTATATCTGTCTAAGGCCAGTTGTTCTTTTGAATCCTGTATCAATTTTTCTGCTAGGAGAAATTTTTGATATCGTTTAGCTTCCCTCCTTTGTCATTTTGTCCTTCTCGCATCTGAAATTTTGAACTGAACTTTTCTTTCCATAAACTTTTTTAATCAAATCCTGAAGAAAAAAGAAATTTTGATCCTGGATTAACCAAATTTAGGATAGAATTATACAGAATTAATAACAGATAGAAGAAAAATAAAACAGCAATTAACCCTGTGGATGCGTGACCCAGAAAGGGCGATTGCGTGACCCTGTATGGACGAATGCGTGACCCCGAAGGGTCGGATGTATAATTTTGTCTATGTGATTGTGTGATGATGTAAGATCGATTGCATGATGGAAAATATTTTCTCAAAATTTGTGCAACTTGCAAAAAAAAAAAAAATCTACACAATCTACAAAAATCACACAGAACACAAAAAAAGGTTGAATTGATGTTAGTTCACATCGGGTTCACAAAAATGTAACACATGCTAGAATTCATTCTTCAAATAAACAAATCTATCAATTAGAAGCACAAGGGAAATCACGAATCCCTATCTAATCAACAAATCTAACAAACTAGACAATGAAAAGATACAATATCAAGAAATAGGAATTAAGAATGAAATCAATTAAAGCTCCCTATCCCAAGATTGCATATTGCTTCCATTGCTCTTCTCCTCTTCATGGTATGATGGCTCTCAGATATTTCACTGGTAACTTGCAAGTGACACAAAGATTCAAAGTTCGTGATTGTTGAAAATGAAGGTTGGATGCTCAATTTATAGAAAATTGGAGAAGATTGATTGAAAGGTGGAACAGATTGATCAAGAGGTGTAAACTCGGGTGAGCTCAAATGCAAGTTGATAGTTGAACTATTGATTGTAGGAGTGAAACTCAATAAATTGAATAGATTAATTAAGTCAATTGATTGAGAAAAAGATGACAGAAGGAAGAAAAATGATGATTGGTGGAAATAAAGAAGATGACACAGAAAGCTTAATTTAGAAAAAGCTAACTGAAAGATGGAAATAGAAGTTGAAGAGATAAATGATTTAATTAATTGATTGATTGAATTAATTAATTTATCATGTGCTTGCATTTAGATTTAGATTATTAATTTAATCTTTGCATGAGATATTATTCAAATAATTGAATTTATTTATTCAATTTAGCATTTGAATATATTTAGAACTTAACTTTGATTTTCAATTTGGTTTTTGAAATCATGCACATGTAATTGAATTTGGAAGAAATTAGAAGAATATGAAATTAAATGAAATTAGAATTTGGGGATTTGGAAATGGAAGAATTAATTAGTTAATTAAATAATTTAAAGAAACTATTTAATTATTTAAAAATGGAATTCAATTAAATAATAAAGATTATTTAATTTAAAGGAATAAAATCATAATTAATTAAATAATAAACATTTAACTAATATTTAGAAGAGGGTTGAATGATTAGATGATTGGAGATAGAAATTGAATAATTAGTAATTTATTTAAATAATAAAGATTATTTAAATTGGGAAATTAATCAGAATTAGTTAAATAATTAATATTTAATTAATATTTTAGGAAATGATTCAAATGATGATAGAATAAGAAATAGAATAATTAGTAAGATAATGAAGAAATATGAAATTATAAGAATTTAGAAGAATAAGTTAATTGACTTAATTAAATAATTAAGATTATTTAATCAATTAGAGGAATAATTAGTACATGATCAATGAGACATTTTTAGGTGTCTACACCTATCTTCCACTATTTCTCAACATTCCACATATGGTCCTAACCAAATCACTGTGTTTGATATCAATGACAACATTCACACAAATCTAACATTCTCTAGACCCTGAAACCCACTTGGAAGCCACTCCTCCTATCATGTTCCTAAAACCTAAGGGTAATAAAATAAATACAAAGATTCATATGATACATCCATCCAAAGGTTCCATATGTGATTCAAAGAATGGTACATCCAAAATGTGATTTCAAAATTCACTACAAAATATAACAATCTCTCCTCAAAATCCCTAATGCAATCATATTATCAAAATCTCAAATCCATAAGAATCAAAACTAGCTTCAGAGCTCATAGGAAGAACCCGGCCAAGTACCTTATCTTTGATGAAGGGTTGCTTGTGCTAATTGATAATCATTTTTGGTCCATTCCTATCCCTTCTTCTTATATCCCCACTTCTTTGGATGATAATACTAGTGTTGGGGATTCTAGGGATGAGGAATGCATTTTGGATTTAGAGGATGAGACTTTCTCTCCTCATAAAAAAGCTAAAATTGAGAATTCTCCTAAAGCCAAACCTATTCTAGGAAAGGGTAAGAAGGGTTCGAAGTAGGTTGTTATCTCCTCCTCTTCTACCTCTACTGGTAATGAGGTCTATGCTTCTAGTGGAAATAGGGGGAATTCTGAGGACAATGCGGTCAACAAGAGAGTTAGCCCAAAGCTTGGGAGTCAGAATTATGAGATACCCCCTTTGTCTCTTCATTAGGAGACCATTAAAACCATTGGGGTTGTAGTTTAGATGGACCTTCATGCCAAGAGTGTTCACCTTAATGATAAAAGGGATGACTATGTGGACATCCTAGGTATGGCAAGAGACCATGCCATTGATACTTTTAGTATTTTTAAATGGCTCTTCCATGAAATCAAAGAGGTTAAACTTAACCAGAGGGATATGAGTAGTAAGTTGAAAGCTATACCCACTTCTACTTGACAGGATAGATAGAATGGTGATGGTTAGTGGACTGTGGATGAGAAAAAATCAGTTGTAGATTGTATCAATAGAGTTGTTGAAGGTATTGATCATATGAAGAAAGGTTTTAAAGATAGATTCACCCATATTGAGTAGAATTACAAGAAAATTCAGGCCACCTTCATGACCATTATGTCCAATAGTCATAGAATTGTCAAGAAGATGGTTGATGCTATGAATATCATGGTGAATAATCTTGATAGTGTTCAACGGGACAAGAGGCTAGTCAATTTGGATGATGATAAACAAAAGACTCGAGGGGATTTTGGCCCTTGTAAGCAGGCTAGGGGGAATTTGAAAATGAAAGCTACTACCCAAATTGTGGACTACAAGGAGTTGAGGTCTATTGCTGATAAAATGAGTCTTCTAGAGGCTAAGGTCATTAAGACCCTTAAGAGCCTCATGTAGTTTTCATTCTCTATTTCTTTGGTTTTGTCTCTTTCTTATTGTTGGTATGTGGGTCATTGCTAGTTTTTTGTTGCTCGTCTAGGCTTTTGTTGGTTCTTTGGCTGCCATATGTATTGTTCTATCTTCTGCAGCCTATTTTGTTTTTGGTTTTGTCTCGATGTTTTGATTCTAAACCTTTTCAAATCTTCTTTGCAAGGGTTTCAGGGCCCCTTCAAAACCTATTTTTGCCTTAATCCAAAACATCACAAGGAATCACAAAAAATCCTAAAATCAAGCCCTTGGTTCAACATGAACTCAGAAAAATAAATTGGCAAAGATGATACAATGTAATGGTGCCTTTATAGTATTAATTGGCACATTTACACAATATTTTGGCACTTTTACATAATATTTTAGTGCTTATGTGACTCAAAATAACTCATTTGAAACACATGATAGCACATATGTAGCTCCGAATGAGGCATACAAAAGAAAGTATGTCACATATACCATACAAAACATTGCTTCTATGGACCAGACTAGTGCTTTTGTTAATTAGTGCAGTGCACACATTCACCATAATGGTGCATATGAAACAAAGGGTGAAAAAGAATCAAATGCTAAGTAAAATTTGTTGTCAAAATATGGACAAGTTTGAAACGAATTACGACTTTGAAAAAGAGTAGAAACAAAAGACTTATAAAATAATATAATTGTTCCAACAATCATAAATAGAGAATTGTAATTTCCAAAATCCAAAATCCAACTACAAGGCGACACCATGAAATCTACAACTCCATTCCTGGTAACCTGAATAATGAAGCATCAGAACACAAAAATGCAACACATAAATGGCCTCCAAAGATATTAACAACAAAATACCTCTTTCTATTATAGATAGTGGGAGAAATAATACAAAATTGCAAAATGCAATATAGCCTCCACAGGTTGAGGCAATAGAGTACTTTTATACAATTAAAAAACCATAGAAGGGTATAAACACAAAATTTATAGAACACACCAAAGACATTTTTCCATACACAAAATAAACAATCTTTTCATTTAAAAACCAAAATCATAAGATTCAAAACCACCAACCTGGAGGTCTAAAGAAATAGACAAAGAAATTCGATGAATAGAATGCAAAACAAATTTTAAGTACCAATAATCCAAAATCCAACAACCCCTTCCATGCAAACATGAAAATAATCTAAATCAAAAACCAACCCCAATATTCAAACATACACAAAATCCATCTCTTCCAAAACCAAAATCAAAATCCAAAAAACTATTATAGGCAAAAAAAACTTCACGACAATCTCCTTTTTCCATATTTCAGAAATTACAAGTCATACATCATCATCCCCAAAAATCAAAATAATAGAAAATAACAATATTATTACCAACCCTCAAGAAAATTGAAAGAAAATAAATTAAATAATATTATTCTCCAAATACAACTCCCAAAGACCAATAGTAAGAAAGGGTAAGTAAATAAACAATTAAACAAATAGATAAAAGGATAAACAATAAAATAAACCAATAAACAATTAATCAAATAAATCAAATGCACAAATAACATAAATACTCAACTAAATACAATCTCACAAAAAAACATTAATTAATTATAAACTACAATAAATAAAGATATTTATATCCATTCTAACCATCAAAATTAATTTAACATAATTGTTAATTTAACATATATATATATATATATATATATATATATATATATATCAATGAATTAATGAATGAATTACCATAGCTCATAGAATCAATCCAACATGAAATTAAATAAAATGCCACATAACACCTAGCAAGGCATCTTTAGCCAAAACACTAAGACTAACAAGACCAACTAAGCCTAGAGTGTGATGAGACCTCATGTCACCTCCGGTCAACTTGCCATTGGGATTAGAGACACGCTCATACCTATGAAACCAGATGGAGTTGATGTCTAGTACCTACAACCTGCATAACACAGAACATCTATACAACACATTTACATTTGCATGTAACATGAAACAATCAAACAAGTGAAAGAGAATTGTGACATCACACCTTGCTCATAAATGAGTAGCATAACATTGTCCCTTTCATGTCCACAACAATAATACAACCATGGCAAGACATGGCAACATTGATAGCCTCAACATAACCAATATAAGCATGAAGTAGGGTTAGCACATAACATGATATTATCATAAGAAGGTATAAGCCACAACATACATATAATAAGTGCACATAAATAACCAAACATATGGCCCATCATCATAATAGTATTGAGTGTATCATCATCTACATAAAACCATAATATATCAACTATTAATATGCAATGTCTAATCATCAAACTAAAAGCATGAGATATATAAATAAAGTCATAAGCATCTATCAAGAGTATCATAAAAGAGTGAAATATGGAAGGGCACTATAGTATGTAAGAGAGATATAGAAGGAAATCAAGATATAGAGATAGAAGTGTGACATTGTGATCAGATTGAAGTGGATAGTTATATAGTGAATGAAGTGTAAGAATTTTGTCTAGTGAGCTTAATTAGAATTCTAATTCATGCATATGTAATATGCAATCTTAGTAGTTCATTTTGTTTGTTCTCTTTTGGGTGGTAAACTCTCTTGGCAATGAGCCTTTCAATTTTGGTAGTGAGCCTCAAGCAGTGAGCCTTGCAGTGAGCACTTGTAATATTCTATAGCTAATTATATTATATTGAGAGTTAACCCTCTCAGTGGTTTTTCCCCAATGGGTGTCCACACAAAAAAATTAGTGTTCACTTTTGTATGTGAATGTGGATGATATTTTTGTTTTGTTGTTCATTTGATCATTCATTAGTTTTTGATAAAAGTGAATTTGCAAAGTAATAATAAGATTGTTTTAAAGATATTCAAGGAATACCGATTCACCCCCCCTCTTAGTATTCTAGGTGTTCAACAATTGGTATCAGAGCTTTGGTCCCTTGTTTTTAACCTAACCACTTGAGGGAGATCTTGTTGGTTGAACAAATGTCTCCTGAGTTAAGTGCAGAGGAAATGCTTATGGATGGAGAGCTACAGACTTCTCTTGAAGATCTTGAGAATATAGAAAGCGAAAACAAAATATCAAGGAATAAAATGTGTGCATCAAAATATTAAGGGAACAGATCAAGAAATTCAAAGAAAGATATAAAGAGATCAACAAGTAATTGAAGCAAGCAAATGAAACAATTGTAAATATGAAGGTGCAAATTGAGGAAAGTAAGAAAACTTAAGAATGTCTGAATGACTTAATCAAACACAAGACTGAAGAATGCACAAGATTGGAACAAGAAGTTGTAACTCTGATATCTAGAGACAAATTCAAGGAAAGTGCTAAGAAACTTGATGAAATGATGGCTATGCAGGAATCTTTGGAAGATAAAAGTGTATTAGGTTTTGAAGCTAGTGAGTATTCAAATAAAAGAATTGAAGATAAAGGCAAGTTGAAGAAGGCTAAATTTGAACAACACACTAAAGAAGAAAACAAAGGAAGGCAACCCCGAAATCAAAGAAGCTCCACAAGGAAGCCTCTAGTCAGACAACCTAATGCTCAAAGGTACTCATCATTTAATGGATGTTGTTTTTCCTATAATAAATTTGACATAAGTAATTGGAATATAGAACCAGAGTAAATATGAATGTTCAATGTTTTACATGCAATAAATTTGGTCATAAGGCTAATAATTGCAAAACTCAAATTGTGGATGGAAGAAATAGATTCTTTTATGGTTAGTGTCAGTTATGCAATGGTTTTGGGCAAAAGGCTAATCAATTTAGATCTATAATAACTACAAGGAAATCAAAACAGAGGAATATCAAATGTTTTGATTGCAATAAAATTGGACACATTACTAAAGTATGCAGAATTAGGAATATGAAGAGAGACAATTAAAAAAAAAATGAAGCAATAAAGAAGATTGATGTAGAAGAAGTGAGAAGTGAAATGAAAAAGATTTGGAGAAAGAAGGAAGTGGATTTTACATAAGGTGATACTGCATCTAGCTCTAGTGTAGAAATTTCCTATAGAAACTAGTCAGGAAGCTTTGGCTTAGGGGGAGATATAATGAAGATTATTTTCCCCTTCCAAAGAAGTTGATGTTCTTGTCACAACAAGTTGATATGTTGTATATGATGATGTATTTGAACTCTTGGTGAATATTGTAGCATAAATTATTGCTATGTAGTAGATTATGAAGGTTTGGAAAGTTATTGTTTACATAGATAGAATGGCTTAGTAGATTTTTGGAGATATGATGGTTTTGGCAGTGAAACTCTAGGTCTTTTGGCAAAGTACTTAAAGTTTTTCTTTGATAATTTTGCTACGGGTGAATTGACAATTTGAGGAGCGGAAAGTAGTGTTCTCAAGCGAAATTTCTATCAACATTACAAAGGTATTTATAATTTTATCTCATAAATTCCAACAAATTTGTTAGTCATGAAAATGAATCCCGACCTGAATTCAAGAAATTTATAAAAGAATCGATAAGAGACATTTCAGTTGGTGCATTTTCATCACTACCAACTAGGGTGGTATGTCTTGAAGATATTTACAATTTTATTGATGTGTGAATTGAGTAATATGACAATATGAAGATAAATAATTTTGAAGGTTCTCTTTCTAAGAAAAATTTACACTCATTTGCAGAGTTAGGGCACAAGTGTTTGGACTTTTGGAGTGAATTTTTTATGCTAATTGATGAATAAACGGACAAGATTGTACTAAGTATAATTCATGGTGATTGAATTTTGTTAGAGAGAGTATATTATATTACAAAGGAAGCTTTGAAGGTTGTTTCTAGTCTTTTCTTGGATGGAACCGTACCTACAAAGAAATCAGTAAGGAACAAAGAGGTTGAAGATTTCATAGGTGTAGTTGGAGATCAAAGAGCTTTACAAATTGATACCATTTTAGACCCTCTGGTAAGATATGTTGCGATGGGCATAACATATAAGATTTACTTTCATAATGGAGAAGGTTCTACTTCAGATATTGTTGTGTATGTTGCTTATCACATGACCTAGATAAAAATTAAGTATCATTTATGTGAGTTATTGAGAAAGAAAGTGTTGAACAATATCGAATTGACTAAGGATGATGGTTATCCCTTCATTTTGGATCATTGATTGTATGCCTTACATTGTACACTTTTAAAATTCATCATTGTTGAAGGAGAATGTTGTTTGGGATGAGAACTTACCGATTGAAAAAAAATTAAAAGACATTTAGACAATCTAAATGATAAAGATAAAGTGTGCAAAAAATACTTTTATGAATTCTGGAAGAGCTTAATTTTGAGATATAGGATTTTAAAAAGATGTGTTGAGAAGTAAAGAGATACTATTAACTTCTTGGTAGATACTGATCATTGTTTTATGAAAGCTGTGTTTTCCTAGAAGGCTCGATTATTAGGATTTGGTTATGAAATCAGTCATGAAGAATGTGTAATATATGTAGAAGAACTTCTTAAGCTTCAAGTAGATCTCATTGAAGATAAGTTTGGGACTTATGAAGAACTTTTTGGTTCTGATGTTGCTAAACAGGTGGCTCTAGAAGGATCCTCCTTTGGCAAGAAGAGAAGCAGAAAATCAACTAAGATACCTTCTTTGATTTTTAAAAAGAGGAAGTCGCACATAAAAGATAAGGCTGAAATTATTCATATTGATGATGTTGAGACCATTAAAGATAATGCTAAGAAGAAGGAAATAGTTGTAGCAGAAGAAGCAGTACAAAAGGAACCCTCTAGTTCTTCTAATGAAGATCCTTTTGGAGTTGTTAAAATATTGAAGGTACTTGAGGAACCTGATGAAATTAAGAAGATTGGAGATGCATGGTTATCGCAACCATCATATGATCAAGAAAATATTGAAGAAACATTGACTATTTACTTGTTCTAGAATAATATAGTTCTTGGTTCAATTGAGAATTTTCTCCCAAAAGAATTGTTTGAGCAACTAAGTGCGCAATTATCTCTTAAAGCCTCTGAAAAATGAAAACCAGATCTTGAGGATGAAGTGCAGAGAGTCATGAGCAGAAAATGTATTATTGCACATAAGAAGTTGATTGAGTGCATAAAGGGCATGAGGAAGTGCATGGGTGTAGTGGCTAGTGTTTACAAGTATTGTGTCAGGTGGCCTGGTGCCTCAACAAATCACAAGGAAAAGATTGACTTCCTTGAGTCTAAGATGAACAATTTAACTGAATCTCTCAATGTTTTCAAAGACAAGGATGGTGCATTAATAAAGAAGATTAACTCTTTACAGTTGGAACTATCCTTTGTGTAGAGATAGAGAGATGACTTTTGTAGAAATTTTTGGATGGTTGAAGAGATTGTTGAAACTAGAATGAATCATTATAATCATCTGTTGGAAGATGTAGAGAAAATATAATTGAACTTGATTGTCCTAGATGACTTGATTGGTTCCATTGACCTACTTGTAAAATGCAATTGTCAATGAATGATATTTACATCTACTCTTAGTTCTTCAAACTCTTTTCTCTTGGAACTCAAGACAAATAAAAGGATATTTTTCCATAGAGAGGTAATTGAGACTTTCCTTCCAATGCATTAATGTGTATAGGTATCTTTTTTAAAACCCTTTGTCCTTGATGGCAAAGGGGGAGAGATTGTGAAGATGAGATGTTTGGCAAAGGAGGAGAATGTAGAATTGTGAAGTTAGAATATATAGAGATGTGAATTTTTGAATTTTTGAAGCATAAGCTGATAGGAAGAAAAATGGTAGAATAGTTAATCTATTGTATGTCAACTTATTTTCTTTGTTTTGGAAACATGTTGCCATCAATGACAAAGGGAGAGATTGCTGGAGTTTTGTTATTGATGAAGGAGAATTTTGTGTTGGCTACTTATTGTCATTGATGTCAACATTTTTCTATTGACTTGTTTTGCAACTGCTTTGGTATTTTGGTGATTCTATCCATCATGTTTTTCTCTATGTTTCTCTACGGTTATAGATATGGATTTGTGGTTTGGGTAGTATACTCATGTGTATTAGAAGTAATTATATTCTAGATTGCACATTTTTTAGATATCTAGAAGGTGAGATACTTGGTTCGGAAATTAATTTTGTTCCTCTAGAATATAATAGTTAGTTTTGGTATACGTATTTCTTTAGTTGAATGTTTCTAACCTTATGCTTTGGGGACATAGTTAAACATTGTGGATAACATGTGTATCCTAGTTGGCGTTAATTTTTTGTTATATCCTTGGCCAACCTATATTGTAATAGCATGTAAGGCATATTTATTTGTAGGGCATGTATGGCCAACTTGAGATATGAATCGGTATATATATGGGATGTATTCCCTTGATGATATAAGAGAGAAATGTATGTAAGAGAGATATAGAAGGAAATCAAGACATGGAGATAGAAGTGTGACATTGCGGTCAAATTGAAGTATATAGTTGTAGAGTGAATGAAGTGTAAGAAGTCTATCTACTGAGCTTAATTGGAACTATAATTCATGTATATGTAAGATGCAATCTTAGTAGTTCATTTTGTTTGTCTCTTTTTGGTGGTAAGCCCTCTTCGTAGCAAGCCTTTCATTTTTTGTAGTGAGCCTCAGGAAATGAGCACTTGTAATATTCTATAACTAGTTATATTATATTGAGAGTTAACCCTCTCTGTGGTTTTTTCCTAATGGGTTTCCATGCAAAAAAATCTAGTGTTCTCTTTTGTATGTAAATGTGGATGATATTTTTGTTTTGTTGTTCATTTGATCATTCATTACTTTATGATAAAAGTGAATTTTCAAAGTAATAATAAGATTATTTTAAAGATATTTAGGGAATACTGATTCACACCCCCCCCCCCCCCCTCTCAATATTCCACTTGTTCAACATTTACATTCTTAACAGGGTTCAAATAAGGATAAATCATACAAAGACACCTTATGAGTTGTGGTATGGAAGACCACCTACAATGAAATATTTTAGAATATTTAGGAGTAAGTGCTATGTTAGGAGAGATGAAAATAACCTTAGAAAATTTGATACCAGAGTTAATGAAGGAATATTATTGGGGTATGCTAAAAATAGCAAGGCTTATTGATGTTACGATAGCATATTGAAAAAGATAGTGGAGAGTACAAATGTGAAAGTATTTGAGGCATGGGATCGGACTACCCCCAAACCTATTCAAGAGATTAAATTTGAGATCATACCTATTGTTGTAGAAGAAAAGACAACTCCAAAAGGAAGAAATGAAGAGAAACTAGATGAAGAAGAAGAAGATAACAAAAAAGAAGTGGAACAAACAATTAAGACCCCAAAATATGTGTAGAGAAATCATTTGGAAGATCAGATAATTGGAGACAAGAATAAAGGAATCCAGATTAGAAGAAGTGTAATAGAGATAAATGAGAAAAATATTTATTGTTTTATTTAACTCATTGAACCTAAATCATATGAAGAAGCAAGTAAAGAATAAAGTTGGGTTAAAGATATGGAAGAAGAACTAAATCAGATACAAAAGAATCAATCAGACTTGGGAACTAGTACCTAGAGTGGCAGATAAGAATGTGTTAGGAATGAAGTTGGTGTTCTAAAACAAACTAAATGAACAAGGATAAGTCACAAGAAATAAAGGAATATTGGTATGGAAAGGCTACTCTCAAGTAAAAGGTATTAATTTTGAAGAAAATTTGGCCCCCATTGCTAGGATGGAATATATTAGAATGTTTCTTGCATTTTCTACCTATAAGAACTTTAGAGTATATCAAATAGATTTTAAGTCAACATTTTTGAATGGATAATTAGAAGAAGAAGTATAAATTGAACAACTAGATGGATTAAGACTGTCAAATGATCCAAACATAGTTTGCATATTAAAAAAAAGCATTTTATGTACTTAAACAAGCACCTAGAATGTGGTATGTAAGACCAGATAGATATTTGTTACAATAGAATTTCAGGAAACGTACTGCAGATAACAATCTTTATTTTAAGGTCAAAGGCATTAAGTTGTTGGTTGTTGTTGTTTATGTTGATGATATTATCTTTGGAGAAAATCATGGCTTGTGTAAATAATTTGGAGAAGAAATGTAGAAAGAATTTGAGATGTCTATGTTTGGAGAAATGCCATTTTTTCTTGGACTTCAAGTTACTCAGATGAATGATGGAATTTTTATTTTTTAGGCTAAGTATGTTAAAGATATGTTGAAGAAGTTTGATATGGACAATTATAAACCTATGACTACTATAGAACACAAGATATCATTGATAGGGGTGTGAATTAGTGATTATAAACAATTTCAATCAGTGTGTGTGCAACCGGTAGAATAATGAAAACACTAACAAGAAATCACACACAAGAGCACATCACATAACACTGGATATACAAGGAAAACCCAATGTGGGAAAAAACTCGATGAGAAATGCTACTAGAGATCTGCTGGTCCAATCCAGCCTCACAATGAAATAACAGTTTTATAGTGTTTAGGGCACCAACCCAAGGAGAACCAACCCCTAATCTATTTTGAGCACCAACTCAAGGAGCACCAACCCCTACATTGAGAACCCACTCAATGAAATAAAATGAGATATAAAAATAATACAATGATAATAACCTTGTTACAAATGGGTTTTGTAACCCCTGCAAACAATTCACTCTACCAGTTGAACTCTTTTTTGTCACACTTCTTCTTCTCTACTGGATCTCAATTCTCTTTGTCTGAATCCTCTTCAAATCAACTTATTCTTTGTTGGATCTCCTCTCACACTTTCTGTTGCTACCTCACCAGTTCAATCTCTACTAGTTTGATGGACTATTAGACTCTGTAATTGTTTATTGGTTACCTTAGCCCCTGTCGGTTAAACCCCTCTTGTCGGTTCTTCTTCTAACACTCATTCACTTCAATATTTTTCTATCAAAACTTAGACTGATCGAATCTCATCTAGCATAATCACACTTTCTCATCAAAAATCTTAAGTCTTTGACCTGCACATTTATACACATGTTTTCCTACCAAAACAAAAATTCAAACTTTACACACCTAGGGTTTTCTTCATCAACCACAATCCGTATCAAATTGGATCTCATCTTCTTGAATCGACAACCTATAATAGATCAACAAAAATCTTTGTCCTTTTTATTCTTCCAATGCACATTTACTCTATTTAGCAAACTAGACCCTGTTAATTGGCCTTGATTTTGTCGATCACACTAAATGATACAGTGGTTTCCTTCTCCAGATCAACAAGATGATCAAATGTCTTCATTCAATCATAACACCAAAACACCTCTACCTTTTGATCATCTTCAAGCCACAATCCTCTACAATTGGTCTATGATTTCCACAGTCTTCATTTAATATCAACCTAATCGGCAACTACCTCATCGATGCACTATTCACCTACCACTGCATGTTCGCCACTTGGAGTCCATGTGACATCTCTGTCGGCATCCAACTCACTTGATTGTGTCATTTCAAACTTGGTCACCAACCAAACATACTACCGTTATACACCAATCAGTTAACCTTCATGTCATGCACTTCTCTGTTCTGCCGGTTAGGACATGCTATCTCAGACCGCACTCACCAAACCACAAAGAATACTTGGGGTAAGACACTATTAGATACCTTCATCATTTACCAATGACAGTCCTCAACCATTTTTCCAAAGTGGCAAATGTTAGACAACTCAGATAACTGATGTAAAACTGAGAGGGGGGGCGTGAATTAGTTGTCAACATATTATAGAACTTTAGCCATTAAAACCTTATTACTGGAATAGTAGATATAACACTTAAGCAAAAATATAAACCACAGAACATATACCAACCATCCACAAAATATAACACCAAGATTTGTATGTGGAAAACCCAGTAAAGGGAAAAACCATGATGGGAAGCCTACCCACAATCAGATAATACTTTTGCAGTAAGTATGTGATTGCAAAAAGAGGGGCCTGCACATGCAGGAAGGCCAACATCCTAGAGCGCACTGCTCATCACAAAAGGAGCCTCAGACTACAATCTGAAAAGAAGAGTGAACTGCAAGAATAACATCTCCTATGCCTTAGTATAGTTCTAGTTAAGCTCAGTATCAGAGGTCTTAAACCTATTTCACCAACCCAATTCGATCACCTACTTAGGAGTCTTCTTATTTTTTGTTCCTCTGCTCTGATCTCCAGTTACTGTTGAATTTTCTGATACTTCCGAAGTAACATTTTGTTCTGGTCTAGGTTCTACCAGGTCATTTATGATAATTACCACTGTCGGTTCTCTCTCATAAGTTCTGATTTGACTTTTGTTCAACTCATCCACCTTGACATTAGTGTTCTCCATAATTTTGTGCAATCTTTTGTTATAACATCTATATGCTTTGCTTTCATTAGAATAATAAAGAAATATCCCTTCATCACATCTAGGATCAAAATTTCCAATGGAATCATCTCATTTGATATAGTATTTACTACCAAAGATTCTGAAATACTTAACTCTAGGTGTATGACCAAACCATAACTCATAAGGTGTCCTACCGGTGTCTCCTTTGATATGAACTTTGTTGAATGTGTATACCATTGTACACATAGCTTCTCTCTAGTAGATATGAGGTGGATTAGCTTCCATCATCATAGTTATAGCTGCATCCAAGATAGTTTTATTCTTCCTTTCCACAACTCCATTCTACTGAGGTGTCTGGGGTGTAGATAATTGTCTCTTTATCCCATTCTTTTCACAATAACTATTAAATTCACTGGATGTGAATTCTCCACCTTGATCTGACCTTAGGCCTTTAATCTTCAATCCCATCTTTGTCTCAACTTTAGCTTTAAAGATTTTAAACTTTTCAAATGCTTCATATTTCTCCCTTAGAAAATTAACTCACATCATTCTAGAATAGTCATCAATGATTAGCATTAAATATTTATCACCCTGAAAAAATTTGATTCTAGAAAGACCACACAAATCGGTATGAATAAGATCAAGAACATCATTATATTTGTCTAGCATACTCTTAAAATAAATTCTAACTTGATTTCCCATTTGACATTCCTTACATATTGGATTATAGGGCTTCACAATCTTAGGTATATCTCTAACTTCCTTAGTAGAACTGATCTATACAATGCAAAAAAAATTCACACAACACAACCTCTTATACCATAGATAACTCTCATCAATTTGTGCAATCAAATATGTCTTCTCTCCAGAGTTCAAATGAAAGATGTCACCTTTAGTCTAAGTACTGGTTGCAATCTCTAACCTAGATCTATTGACAATCTTGCATTTTCCATCCTTGAACTCTACCTAAAATCCCTTATCCACCAACTGTCCTACACTTAAAATATTATGCCTTAAACCTTTAACATAATATACATTATTAGTATCATGCTTACCATCCAATTATATAGTTCCTCTTCCCTTGATCATGCATGTTTTGTCATCTCCAAATCTAACCAGACCACCATCAAATTCTTGCAAAGATAAAAAATCCTTTATCTCTAGTCATATGATGTGAACATCCACTGTCTATCACCCATTCATCCTTGTCTTGAACTTTAGTAGCAACGGCCTTTTCTTTAGGTACCAGATCATCTTCCTTGATAGCCAAGAATACCCATTCCTTTCTATTGTCAGATCCACTAGTTGAATCTTGTGTCGGTTCATCATCAGAATCAGACACACATTCCTCATCCGCATAGTAGCATGATTTGTCTTTGTTCCTCCTATACTTATGCTTGTTTTGATAATCATGGTTAGGCCTAAAAAATCTTCTAGCTCTTTCCTCAAATATTGAATTCCTTTTAGGACATCTAGATGCAAAATGGCCTATCTTATTACATGCAAAACATTTAAAAGGTGATTTTCCTTCATACTTACTTCCTATCAGACCTTTGGGTAGTCTTATAGAAAATAGGGCTTCAAGTTGCTCAAAATATTCATCTTCTTTCTTCATTTCCTCCATTTTCTTAGCATATAAGGCTTTCCAATCACTCTTGTCCTTAGATGATGTAGATGCATGAAAAGTAGGTTTAGATTTTGCAACTTCAGAAGGACCAAATTCCTCAAGCTCAAAAGTAGATAACTTCCCAGCCAATGTATCCCTATTAACAGAGGTGTTTTCCATTGTTCTCAACTCATTAATTGCAGAAGCCTTTATCTTATAAGCCAATGGCAAATCCCTCAATACTTTAGAAATTGTTTCATCTTCACTCAGAGATCCACCACAACACTGAATTCTCAGAACAATTTCATTAACTCTCTCCATAAAAGAAATAATCCTTTCATCTTCTTCCATCTTCAGGTTCTCATATCTCACCCGGTAACCATCAAGTTTAGCAATTTTAACATTAGGGTCACCTTCATTCAAAGTCTCCAATTTATCCCATATAGCCTTTGCAGTTGATTTGTCAATTAGTCCCATAGCTTGTTGATCAGAAATTGCACACAAAAGGGCTTCTCTAGCTCTACAATCATTTTCAATGTCCTTATCCAAGCCTACCAGAGGAGCATTTCTAGATGTTGGATTATGAGGTATATATCCTTTCTCAATGATCTCCTAAATGTTCTTACCAAGATATCTTAGATGAGTCTCCATTTGAATCTTCCATACTCTGTAATTGTTCCATCAAGCCTAGGAATTTCTCTTCAAAAAACAACCGTAGATGAACTTGAACTATTAGATGCCATGGGATCTTCCTCAAGTGGTTAATCTTCTATAGAGAGGACCAAGCTCTGATACCAATTGTTAGACAACTCAAGTAACCGGTAGACAACTAAGAGAGGGGGGATGAATCAGTTTTCAATGGAATATAGAACTTTAGGCATTAAAACCTTATTATCCGAATAGCAGATATAACAGTTAAGTGCAAATATAAACCACATAACATTTACCAACCATCCACAAAAGATAACACCAAATTTTTACGTGGAAAACCCAGTAAAGGGAAAAACCATGGTGGGAAGCCTACCCACAGTCAGATAATACTTCTGTAGTAAGTATGTAATTACAAAAAGAGGGCCTTCACATGTAGGAAGGCCGACAGCCTGGAGCACATTTCTCATCACAAAAGGAGCCTCATTGACTACAAAATAAATCAAGACTGCAATCTAGAAAGAAGAGTGAACTGCAAGAATAACATCTCCTATGCCTAAGTGAAGTTTTGGTTAAGCTCAGTACTGAAGTTCTTAAACCTCTTTCACCAACCCAATTAGATCACCTATGATAGACCAAAGTCTTTGCGTATGACTACAACCTTATTCGCACATAGATAATCCTATATCCCAAAAACCCACAATCTACAAAGAGATCTTACATCATATTTTTACCAACCCGGGACCTAAACAATTAGGTTGGCCACCTAAAAGATAATACAATAAACTCATAACATAAACCCGCAATCCAATGATCAACCAAATCATCCTAAGACTGAAACAACATAATCCAATCAATAGATCCAATTGGAAATGCATCAAGATCATCCACCAAAATATTACATAAATCGGTCCATAACCTAGCATAATAAGATAGCATTAGGTCTGGTCCTACATGCAACACCACTGATCAACAAGAATACAAACAAGATAACCAACAGCATCCCGAAAGCCATCTAGAAGCCACACCAACACCACTTATCAAGTGCATCAAAAGATCTTCAACAAAGCTCTGTCTGTAAAACCCTTACTGGTGACCAAAAGGCTTACTAGAACAAATGATAGATCTTGAGTCATCAAATCCTAAACCAAGTGATTGTGATACACATTTGAATAACATGAATGACATATCCAAACCAATTCCACAAACTGAAGCATACCATATCAATATCATAATCTAATCGCTCCATCGGAAACTGGTAAACAGCCAAAACAGTCAGTGTTGCCATCAATGAAAAAACATCAATGCAACATAATCAATTCCTCCAATAGCCAACAACAAACATTTAACATCCTTTCATCTTCTTATCTAGGTCCTTCAATTTGTCTCTTTGCTTGCTTATCGGTTGACATACTGGTTGACATCAACATGCCAACAATCTTCAGTACTCCTACTTGCATACCAGTAAGATCAACTTCCATATCGGTTGACATAAATGACAACACAATGCCAACAATCTCCCCCTTTGGCATTGATGTCAACACACATTTTATTCACAATTATACTCTTTCTCCCCATTTGTCAACAATGACAAAGGGCTCAAACATCAACTTCACTCCAGTTCACTCTCCTTTCCAAACATCAATCCACTCTCCCCCTTTTTTCAAGCTGGTTGCTACCTTTGATGATAGACAAATTGAATAAACAACTATAAAAATCAGAATGTTGTTATGTAGGCAATGATTGATGATCAACTTCTCCCCCTTTTAAGTTAGTCTCCCCATAAAGCCGATTGCAACTTTTGTAGATAGACAAATTGAATAGACAACTTCTCCAAATCTCAAACCTATCGGTGGTGCACACTCTCCCTCTATGTATAGCATATGGTCCAAGAGTAAAAAGATGTATAGTTGTGAACTCCCCCTGAACTACAAATCTCCATACACATTTAAGTGCAGAAAGTTGGTGGGACAACTCCTAACTTGTGTCTTAGATACTCAAATGTGTTTATCGATAGAGGTTTTGTAAAGATATATGTAACTTGTTCACTTGGTGGGACATATTCTACCTTTACTTATTTCTCTCCAACCTTCTCCCTAAGTAAAAGGTATTTGATGGCAATGTGCTTTGTCCTTGAGTGCATAACCGAATTCTTTGAAATGCTAATTGCGCTTGAGTTATCACACCAGATAGGAATAGGGTCAAATATTTCTACCTGAATGTCCTTGAGGGTCTGCTTCATCCATAACACCTGAGAACAACATGTAGCAACAATAATATACTCTATCTTAGCAGTAGATAAGGAGTCTAAATCCTTCTTCTTATTGTGTCATTAAACCAACTAGTTACCCAAAAATAATTCTCCACCACTTGTGCTCTTCCGATCATCAATGCAGCCTGCCCAATCAGCATTAGTGTATGCTTGTAAAGTGAAATATCCTTGCTTTGGATACCATAAGCCATAATTAAGTGTTCCTTGTAGGTACTTGAAGATCCTTCTAACTAAATTCACATGTGCCTTTTTAGGTGCATCTTGAAATCTTGCCACCATACATACTGCCTGCACTATATCTGGTCTTGAGGCAGTAAGATATAACAGACTACCAATCATGGATCTATACAAGGTCTAATCCACTTTCGGTGACTCATCAACCTTTCTCAACTTTCATTCGGTCACCATGGGGGTCCTTCAACATATCTCTAGCATACTTTATTCGAGAGATAAATATTCCTTTATCTTGTTGTGAAATATACAAACAAAGAAAATATGACAACTCTCCAAGCATTGACATCTCAAACTCTGATTGCATCTAATCAAAAAACTCTTTACACAAGGTATCCTTGTTACCTCCAAATATTATATCATCCACATAAACAACAACAATAATCATGTGATGTACATCTACTTTGATGTATATATTACTATCTGCATTTCCCTTTCTAAAACTTTGCTACCGAAGATACTTATCTAACCTTGAATACTGTGCTCTTGGAGCCTGCTCCAAACCATACAATGCCTTCTTCAATCGACACAAAAAAGTTTCATCATCATGTAGTAGAAAACCTTCTGGTTGTTCTATCTAGAATTCTTCTTCCAAATTACCATTCAAAAAGGAAGATTTAACATCCATTTGATATACCTTGTATCCTTTGTAGGCAGAGAATGCTAAGAATGTTGTAATAGCCTCAAGTCTTGCAACCGGTGTAAATTTTTCTTCAAAATCAATTCCTTCTACTTGAGAATACCCTTTCCACACTAATCTTGCTTTATGCCTGACAATATTACCTTCTTCATTCATCTTGTTCCAGTAGACCCATTTAGTACCAATGACATTCTTATCTGTTGGTCTATGAACTAACTCCCAAGTCTTGTTCTTTTTAATCTACTACAACTCTTATTCCATTGCATCCATCCATTTCTCACTTTTGTTGGCCTCATTAAATGTTTTGGGTTCCATTTCAGTCATGAGGCAAAAATTCACTTGTTCATTGTTCCTTCCAAGTCTTCTTCTAGTCTACACACCATCATTTTTATTTCCTATAATCTACTCTTCTAGGTGATTTTTCTACACATATCTATTAGGGGTCTTGTTGGGTGCCTCTTCATGTTCACTTTCTGACTACACTCCATCTTCATCACAGGAGTTATCAAACCGGTTTACTTGTGTTTGTCTACCTTTATGCAAGTCTTCATTAACTCTTACATGCACACTCTCAATGACTCTTCTCAGTCTTTTGTTGTAGCATTTGTAGGCCTTGTTGTGAGTTGATTAACCCAATAAAATACCTTCATCACTCCTAGAATCAAAATCACCTAAACCATATCTATCTCTCTTAATGAAGCATTTACTTCCAAACACTTTGAAGTATTTGACTGATGGCTTCTGGTCATACCACAATTCATAAGGTGCCATTTTGATATTTACTCTTAGCTGAACCTAGTTCAATGTATATACAACAGTATGAACTGCTTCCTTCTAGTTTATATCTAGTATGTTTGCCTCATTTAACATTGTTCTCACCATCTCCTTGACAGTCCAATTTTTCCTTTCTACAACATTGTTTTATTATGGTGTCCTTGGGGTTGAATACTGTCTTTTGATTCCATGTCTCTCATAGTAGTCTTCAAACTCATTTAATGTGAACTCACCACCCCAGTCAGATCTCAGACACTTCAGCTTGCATCCACTTTCCTTATCAACCATCTTATGAAAGATTTTGAACCTCTCATATGCTTGTGATTTGTCAAGTAGAAAGGTGACCCATGTCATTCTTGAAAAATTATCAATGAATAGCATGAAGTATCTTTAACCAACTAAAGCTCTTGTTCTAGTTGGTCCACATAGATCAGTATGCACAAGTTCTAAGGGCCTTGAGGTATTATGTTATTTGTTCTTGAAAGTCACCTTAGTCTACTTACCTCTTAGACATTCATCACAAAAGGTTCTTGTCAGTTTGATGATCTATGGTATATGTCTCACATTGCCTTTCTTGCTCACCTTAACCAAATTATCAAAGTTTATATGGCCTAATCTTCTGTGCCACAACCAACTCTCATCTACTTGTCTCATCAAGCAATGGGATTCAAAGAATTCTTTGAGTTTGTATACATTTCCATCTATCCTTTTTCCTTCTGCAACAATTTGTCTAGTACTCTCCTTTCTTATATCACGACCGGTAGAGTCAAAAGTGAACTTATATCCTTTGTAACACATCTAACTCAAACTCAACAAATTATATTTTAGACCTTCCACATAGTAAACATCATGTGCTTTTAATTTTCCATCTATTTCTAGGGTTCCTTTTCCTCTTATCTTGATGGAAGAGTTGTCTCCAAACCTCACCGAAGCTCCATTCCAATCTTCAAACTTGATGAACTTATTTTTGTCTTTGGCCATATGATTGGAATAGCCACTGTTAACTACCCATAAATTTCTTATTTATGCATGCAGGGCAGTCTGGACAATCAAACTTGGCTCAACCTTATTCTTATCCTTTTCTACTCAAAACTGTTTGGCTTCCTTCTCCTTTACTGCAACACTTTTCTGCTTCAGTTTTGCTTTCGGTTTTTGACCCGGTACTACCTTCTTTTGCTTAGATATGTTTAGCTTGCAATTTTTTTCAATGTGACCAAAACTTTTAAAATGATAGAATTTTATATTTGCATTAAATGATGAATTTGAAAAATTATTGTGAGATACTGGCATATTTCTTCTACATTCATAATTCCCATGACCATACTTACTGCATTGATAATAAAAAACATTCATATCCCAGAGTGTAACAAATGGATTTCTACTTACAAAACTAATAGGGGGCTTATGCATCAAACTACAATAAAAAATTCTATGTCCAAACTTATTACACCAGTAACAGTAACCATGGAATTTGGGTACATACCACTCTTATCTCTTTAGACCAGCAAACCTTTGTCACATCGGGTGTCTTCTTCTCACGTTATTAACTTTAGTGAACCATTCATTATCAACCTTGGCCTTGCCTTTAGGATCTTCATTTTGGTACAATGAGTGAGCCTTTCGGTTCAAGGTTTGAGCATTCTAGTTCACAAGTTGATTTCTTGTAGCTTCAGCATAGGTCTTCTTCTCAGTAGCTTTGTTCACTATAAAAGTTTGTTTTTCTTTACTTTCACTTTAAGAAGTAAACTATATCTCCTTCCAGGATGAGTCTATGTTGTTGGAACTTCATCCCTCCTCACATCCTATACCTCTGGTATCTTTTGAGTGCTTCTGATTACTCAACATCTTGTCCAAGGCTTCAGTGTTGCTCCCATATTTGCTCCTCATCTTCAATTCACTCTTTCTCTTTTCACGCTCCTTTCTGAGCCTTACAATTTCTTCTTCCAAACTCTGATGCTCCTTCTTCTTCTTTATTAAATCAGAGCATGTAACTTCACATATCCTTTTAGCTTCTTCCAACTGGAGTTTCAGATCAAAAAAAAATTCTTGGACTCCTTTAGAGATTTCTCTAAATGATCTTGTTCTTTTGTAGCACCATACTTAAACTTCTTGAGTTCCCATCTTGTTTCTCTCAACTCATCAACAGAACTTAAGAGCTCACCTTCCAAGTCCACTTCAACTTCAATGTCTTCATCTTCATTAGCTCCATCAACTGGTTCATCTTGTGTCATAAAGAGTTTAATTTCTCTTTCATCCTCACAATAGTCATCTTCTGAGGCACTTTCTTCATCTGTAGCATCATCTTCAAAAGTATATAGGTTGTTCTAATTTTGGTAGCTTCTTCTATCTTGTCGGTAGGCTTTCTTCTTTTTATCCTTACCCGAAGGTCTATTGGTGCTTTGTTGCTCCTCTCCACCATTGTCACTATAGGGACATTTTGAAGCAAAATGTCCTATTTTACCATAGTTAAAACATTTAAAAGGCAATTTTCCTTTGTACTTGTTGGATCCTCTTTTAAGCTTCCTTACAAATTTTTCTACCATTATATTTGAGTTTTCACTAATTTCTCCATAAGAAATTTCTTCCTTACGCTTTTTTATGGAGTTGAAAGCAACCTCTTTTCTTTAAGTTTCTTCACTGGTTGTTCTCATCTCATAAGTAGATAGGGAGCCAAATAAATCATCCATTGAAAAGGTTTTCAGATCCTTGGCTTCTTCTATTGTAGAGACCTTTGTATCATACTTAGATGTGAGTGATATAAGTACCTTTCTGACAATAACTTCATCAGATATATCCTCTCCAAGTTCTCTAATAGTATTCACTATTTCATCAACTCTTTGAAGATAATCAACAATCTTTTCTCCATCTTTCATTTTCAAACCTTCAAGTTGAGCTCTCAGTATTTTTAGTTTAGCCTCCTTGACCTTGACATCTCCTTCAAATAATCTCTTCAACTTATCCCAAGTTTCCTTGGTGGATGAGCAATGCATACCCTTAACAAACTCAGTATCAGACAATCCACTGAGAATAGCATGCTTGGCCTTGGCATCATTTTCATACTCCTTCTTAGCATTTAGATCTGTACGGGGTGTTAGGATTCCCACAAATACTGAGAGGGGGGGGGTGAATCAGTATCTAACTGGTGATTTGAATTTCTTAACTTAAAACATGTAAAACATATTATAACAGTATACTGATATGCAAGAACTAATGCAATAAACAGAATTAAAAGCATCCACATGAAAAACACACCACGACACAAGGATTTAATGAGGAAACCCGATGTGGGAAAAACCTTAGTGAGATTTGTGACCCACAATATTCACTTACTAGCCAATAAGAGAATATTACTTACAAAAGGGGGCCTGCACATGCAGGAAGGCCAATTGCCTAGAGCTCACTGCTCAATGGGAAGTCTCACTAACTTACAATGTGGATTATACAAATCCAATATCTTGTACTGCTTTATAATAGTATCTATAATGCCTGATCTAGTATCGGTTTCTGCTCTGTTCTTTACATAAAACCTTTAACCTATATTTCGCATAATAGGTCTGCCTAATATCTTCCTTTTTCTCACTTACAAAATGTCTACAATGATCTCTCTTATATATAAGAGTCATTTTACAACTTGCCAAGTCAGCTTACAAAGTTTTTACAATAATAAACAAAATATAATATATCAAAAATCTCGTCGGCCTCTATGTCGGTATGCTTCCTTTCTCTATGCCGGTGCCAGTGGTCTGAGTGCCAGTGTAGAGTGTGATCTGTTGATGCCGGTGAACTATCTTGCTGGTGTAATGCCTTGCCGGTGCCATAGGATTGTAAGGTTGCCATCAATGACAAAACCTTCAATCACCTACAATGTCTCATTGGAGTGTGAATATGCCAACAATCTCCCCCTTTGGCATTGATGGCAACACTCATGAGAAATTTCAAAAGTGTATCCAAAAATGTGAAGTCCAAAAATGTTACCAAAAATGTGTGCTCCCCCTGAGCATATGATTCCTGTGATATTGAATTTTCTCATACCACTACTCCCCCTTTGGCATCAATGACAAAGGTTGTCAAGATGTCAGTAGAGTTTTTAGTTTCAACCTTGTAATTGGGTAGTTACAATTTGAAATAGATCTGCCAAAATCAAGTTTATACTCTCCATAAACTTTTTACTGTCTCTTATTGCTATCTCTGTTCTTTTAACTGTACCAGTGAGGTGCTGCATATGCTCTGCCAGTGTTTTCTATCCCTATCAGTGCCTCAGATATTTCCTTCCACAATGATGCTAGATAGTCCAATCTTGGACTTAGTTTTAGTCTCAGATGCTTTGCCTTACTCACTATTCTCTCCTTTTCTCTTTCTAATTTAAGTAACTCTTCCTCAAAATTTGTTATCCTTTGCTCAAAAACTGATAATGTATCAGGTGAGTTAACAAAATTATCAGCAAGTTTATTGATTTCATCCTGTACCTTGCTTATTTTCTTATCTATGTCTACTATCAAAAAGTTTGTCTTGCAGGTGTCTTTGTACAGAGTTTTGTATTCCTTTAACAAGTTACACAATTCCGGTAGAAGTGTGTCAAATTCTCTAGTACACTTCTTTATCTGATCTTCAAAGAATTTTTGCTTTTCAATTTCTACCTTATTCTTCAATGTCTCTTCCTTTATTTTCACAATAGTCATTGTGTTCTCAGCAATGTAATTACACAAAGTATCAAGTTGTCCTAAAGAATCTTTATTGTCTATGTTACAGTTAGGAGCAATTACCTTCAAAATTGGTATTGTGTCATCTATGGCTTTATAAGCCTATGAACTACAATATGTTATCCTTTTGACTGAATCCAAAAGTACTTCAGTTACATTTGTTGATTTGTGGCCTACTGAGGAGGAACCAACATACTGAATTCTGTTGATGGAGGAAGTAACCAAGCTCCTCATGACTCTGTTCCTGTACCTGTTCTGGAGCCTGTTCCTATTGCTCTTCTTGTTTCTCTGTTTGTTGCACTGGCTCAGTCTGATTTTCTACTTATTGCTCTTTGTCATCTGCCGGTTTCTCTTGTGTGTTACCAGTTTGCTCAGCTACCGGTGGCTCACTTGCAATTTCAGTCTTACCAATTGTATCTTTGTCTACCACAATGTTGATCTTTTGTGTATCAACATCCACTGTATATAAGACTTCAGGTGTCACAACCCTCCTTTATCACTTTTGGATTTAAATCACAATTTTATTTTATCTTTGGATAAGCTATTTAAATGATTGAGTAAATGTTATAAAAAGAATGAAAAATAATAACACACACACACACACATGGAAAATATACATTATTTTTATTTTAATTTCCACATCCAATTATGGCACGTGTTGTAGGAAGAATAAGAAGCTTCTAGAGGATTCTCCACCACCTTGCATGTAACTCCTCCACTAAGTCTAATCAATTTGCATGAAGTCCAAAATTGGGAAAGAATCTCCTTTTTAATTAAATTTTCTAGATAGTGGAATGGAGGGAATTTTCTTATAAAATTATATGCAGGTTTCAAAGAGGGGAGTTGATTATGTTTTGAAGGAAATTTTCCAAGTTTTAGAAATAGATCTTTTTGGTAGTCTCATTTTCGTTGTAGGAATTTTAAGTTGTTGTTTAGGATTTCTCTCAAGTTGCAAGGAAGGATCATAAGGGTAGCTAGTGGATTCAACATCAAGCTCGATAAACCAGGTTCTCTCCTTGTTATTTATCTTTACATTTACTTATGAGGAATTCGTATTATCAATAGTTATAGATCTTCCTTTATATAAAGAAACTCTTTTATTTGATTTTAAATCTTTTATTGAGGATAAATAGTAATGATGATGCTTTCATATAGTGCATGTAAAATATAGTTATTTAAATTATTTTATTTCCCTCAAGAAAATATGCACATGATCTTGCTTTTGTTTTTCTTCCAAAAACTTTTAGCAAAAGAAAATCATATTCCTTTATTTGTTTAAAAATCTCTTTTTTCTTACTATGTGATTTGAATCTTTATTCCTCCCTCTGATTCTCTTCTCTGGTTCATCGAATGGAAATCTGAATCTCATTCTTTAATCTTCCTGTGAGTTGAGTAAGATCTCTCTGTGAATAATAGTTGAATCTCTGTGAATAATAGTTGAATCTCTATGAATTTTTAGTTGAATAAGATCCCTCTGTGATTATTAGATTAAATAAATCTCCCTGTGAATTGAATAAGATCCCTCTGTGAATTTTAGTTAAATAAATCTCTCTATGATTATTAGACTAAATAAATCTCCCTGTGAGTTGAATAAGAGCTCTCTGTGAATTTTAGTTAAATAAATCTCTCTGTGATTATTTTTAAATCTCTCTATGAGTATATTTTAAATCTCTGTGATTATTTTAAATCTCTCTATCTCTCTATGAATATTTTAAATCTCTTTGTGAGTATTTTGAATCGAATCTTTGTGAATATTAGTTGAATAAAATCCTCCTATGAATATTGGAAACGAATACTGGAAATAAACAATTCCCCTGTGAAATCTAGAAATAAACTTCCTCCCTACGAATGGTGGAATAAGCTCTCTCTCTCTCTGTAAATATTAACCTCCTGACTGTAAAATCAATCTAAAACAATTGTTTGATCATGTATTTTATTCATGTTCTTATTTTCATAAATAAATTTTCTTTTTGTTTATATATATATATCATTAAATAATTGAATGTTAACTAGATATATATGTATATCATAAATTCATTTCAAATGATAAAATACATTAAGTGTTGTAAAGCGATTTTATTTTCACAAAAAAAATGGGTTCAAAAAAAAAATGTTGGGCAACGTGCATGGGGGAGGTGGTTATGGTAACCGCTGGGGAAGTGGTACCCTCCACTTCCCTTGCGGTCACTGTCACGGTAATAGCCACAGGGTAGTGGAGGGGACCACGAGGTCCCCTCATCACTGCAGGCCTACTTTCGCAAACCCGCAGTGATGATGGGACTTGTGGGTCCCACTCCCCACCATCCCTTAAACAAAAATTTGCCTATCCTTTTTTTTATATTCACTTTTTTTTTATATGTACCAGATGCAGTTTAGAATTTGTTAAAAAAAAATTTGTATAAACTTTAAGTTATTAAATTAACTTAGAAAATTAATAAATATTGGGGATTATTGAGGAATGAATTCACGATTAACTTATCTAAAATAAATACTTGTAAACTATATTATATCAAATGTTATAATTAGAATCATTCGATCTATTAAGATCCATTGGGCACTTAGTTGGCATTAAGCAAATAATTCACATTAATATGATTCGAATCAAATGCCTAAATTCAATAGCTATTTTTGGATTGTTTAATCATGCATGCAAATTACTTATAGATTAATTACATTTATTGACGTTTTCATGCAAGTTGCACTATTCTTATAACATGCAAATTACTTATAGATTAATTACATTTATTGACGTTTTCATGCAAGTTGCACTATTCTTATAACATGCAAATTACTTATAGATTAATTACATTTATTGATGTTTTACATGCAAGTACACATGTATATGCAAATTTCATGATGGTCATTATTATGCAAAGTTGTATTTCAAGTTTTGAATAATAAATAATGTTAGTTATGGTTTTTATTCCATGTAATTCATCAAGTAGTTATTTCAAGTAATTGAGCTTTGCAATGTCTAAACTCATAATTATTTTTCAAGCACGGTGTTTATCATAAGTTAGAAAATTAAATAAAGGAAGTTGGAAAACCAAAACCTAGTAGTGTTTGGTATATACAATGCCTCTGAGTCACGCTTACGGGTAATGTCGTCATGTTGAACTATTGCACTTAACGCCTAATAAAGCCACATCAATGACGTCTATGGCATCGTCCCTATAAATCGTCCGAGAGTAATAAGGGACACTTGGAAGTTAAAATCCAAGGGGCGGGTAATCCCCCTTGGATTGATAATCTAATAAGATAATTTTCAAATGATTTTTCATCTGTTGAGTTAAACCATAGTAAACCCCCTTTAGGGTTGGTTAAATAAAAAATTCTTTTATGGAATTATATCTTGAAGAGATATTGGTGATTGACAATTGGTCAAGGGTGACACTCATGATAAGAATTAGGATCTAGTTGTTTTAGGCCACAAGCAATAAGCCATCTTGAGCCTTTGCTTAAGTGCTACCATCGTGGGTAGCAACAATAGAGAAACTGTCTGGGACATTGACCATAGAAAGGGTTGCATACCCACTAATCAGTTTACATCAAACCATATAATAGAAAATAGAACTACATACTTTACGCCTTGATCCTGTGTCAAAGCAGGTTGGTAGGCAGTCTTAGGACGGAGTTGTCCCTCGTACTCAAGCGTTCGTGGGTGGGGTCTAGGCTTGGTAAAAGAAAGAATGAGTAAGAATCCTATTTTGAAATATAAGATAATTAAATTGTAAAAATTAGTTCAATGCATACTCAGAAGGAATCCTGTATGGATTTGCTTGACTTCCCAAGGCTTTAAGCCAAATTCTGAGGTAGAATTCAAGCTTGTATCATGTTATTTAATTACTCCTAAGGACGGTGACCTCGATGCACTTCTGTTAGAAGAGTGTAGTACTCAGTGAGTGGCTCAAGACCCAAATGGTCCTAATGAGTCTAAGTCTCTGGTCATAGCACCTCCTATCCCAATTGGATAGATGCCTACCCCGTATGGGTAGATGCCTATCTCGTATTGGATAGATGAAATCTTATGCCTACCCCGTATGGGTAGATGCCTATCCTGTATTGGATAGATGGAATCTTATGTCCTGTATGGACAAATGCCTAACCTGTATGGTTAGATGCTCATCCCAGATGGATGAATGCTTAATCCAAATGGATGGATGCCCAAAGTATTCAATTGAATCAAACTCAATGATTAAATTTAACAAAAAAAAGAATGGTCAAATTTTGTTGGGTTAATTAAGGTGGGTTATTACATCAGAATTAGGATTGACATCCTCTACATCCATACTTTCAACTGTCAGTTGATCTTCTATAGTTGTTGTTATCGGTGATGTAAAAGGAGGTGGGGGTAAGTTGTCTTTGACTTTGATACTTGGAGGTCCACCAACCTTTCCTTTTCCTTTGTCTCTCTCCTTCTGATATACCTTTATTAGTTTGGGGTTCCTGTATTCAACCTGTTTTTCTTTCTCATCAAGAAATATGTCCCATGCATTTTCTGTTTCTTCAGTCACCTCATTGACTCTTCCAACCATTAATGCAATGTGTCAGTGTGCAGTAGAGAATATTGACCGGTTGGCTTTAGCAATTAAATCATCAATTTCTTTAGGTGATTTCACTAGATAAATAGCTAGTAACTTTTCAATTTTAATTTTCTTATCAAGCTCTATAACAGATTGTCTTCTTGCTTCCAGTCTTTTGAACAGTTCATCTAGTACTTCATCTACAACTTCCATCAAAAATTTCTTATACATGTCCATATGAAATACAACACTATTTTCTACTTGTTCTTTTTCATCTACAGTCAGAGTGTCATACAATTTCTCTATATTCTTCAGTTTCCCTTCCTCTGTAATTTCATTCAACAGTATGTCAAAAGGGGCCAAATTTTGTTTTGTTCTCTTCTTCTTTTTAGGTGTCAGTTTCTTCTTTGGTGTAGTCTTTTTAACCGGAGATCTTATTGCTTATTGTTTTTGTCTTGTCCTCCTAAGTGAGGGTGTGGTTGCTGGTGAGGGATCTCTTTTCCTTACAACTCTTTTGAAAGATGCAGGCATGTCACTCTCTAAAGTATCTACTGGTGATAGGTGAGTCTCAGGCTATAGAGTTCCTAGCTCATCCTCAGTGATACCGGTTTGCTTTAATACATCTTCTTTAATAGCTTTTGCCTGTCTAGAACCTCTTCTCACAACTGCCTCAAACTTTTTCACTCTCTTCTTAGATTGAATCTATTTTTCTATGGTCTCAGCACTACCAAATACTTCTTCCTTTTGTTCGTTTGGAGCTTCCAGAAGTGCTTTAGCATAAGTCTCAATTATATGATCATCTGTCTCATAGCCCATCTCAATTACCCAGATAGTTCTTAGGATGACTACTTCCATCCAAATGTCATCCTTTTTTATTACAAAACATATATCATCCTTATATTTGTCAATAATATTTTGTGATAATCTGATTCTCTTCTTCATTTTGGCCTTAAGTGCTTGAAAGTATTCATGGATATTCTTTTCTTTGTTTTCACCCATGTTGTTGAATAGTTCTATCAATTGTTTTCCTACCAGTATATCAAATCTAAGTACTTTATAGCCTATACCGAGAACCTGTTTGGTTATATGTAGCATTAAACATACAAGAAGATTACCAAATCTAAAAGTTCCTTTCTTATCTTTCTTTATCTTGCCTAAGTTGTCAATTAACTCATCTTTCAACCACTCACATATATCAATCTTTACATTATATGTGATCATGTCATAAGCACTCTTAATGCATAAACTTGAAATTGAATTGAGTCTATTTGCATGAGTTGCCTTATACCCTAATATCATGTTGATAAATCTTACATTGTTGTCGGTTACATCATTGACTCTTAAGGACCTTTTATCAGATGTAGCACCAGTTAGCTTAGTAACTAGGTCATTTGAGACCTTCTTGGTTTTGTCTCTCCTTTTACCGGTGGACGGTAACCCTATGACAGCTTTCACAGCTCCCTTGGTGATTTTGTGAATTGCATCTAACCAGAAAAATTCACCATGTACTCTGCTTAAGACTATCCTAATCACATCCTTGGGAAATTCAAGAATGCAGAGGATTTTAGTAAATCCTAGGGTTTCAATGATTTTATGTTCCGGTTTCACATTTCCGGAATTATCACATATGACAGATTTATACATTGTTTTGATCTCTTCATCTCCCAATTCCTCTATGTTACAATGAATGTAAATTATGGGGTCTTCGGCATAAACAACTCCTTTTCGTATTTGAGAGAAAGCACCTACATTGTCATCTTTCTTTGCTACTTCAGGAACTAGTTAAAATACGGGCCTAGGGCATTTTATAACCTCGAATACAGTAGGGTTTGCTATATATTCAAGTGCAGAGGTGGATGCCATTATGATAAATACCTTTTTCTGTCTTGGATGAATTGATTGCTTGAAGTGCTTTGCCTCTTTGCTTGAAATTCCTTAGCTCTGCAAATTTCACGCTCTACGAATGTTTGAAATCACGGTGAAATGAAATGGAGCTAAAACCACAAATTTATAGTGTTTAATTGCCATCTACCACATTTAATGCATGCTAGTTTAACATTGTCTACTGGTAATGAAGTAATTTCCAACTTCTCATCTCTAACCGAGGGAATAATAGCACATGTGTCTTTAGATTACCAAACCCTCAAGGAAACTTTCTTCAATTTGATGAAGAACTTCCTGTCGGTGGAGCACTACTTTTTCCTATCAGTGAAGCATCACTTTGTCCTACTAGTGAAGCATTGATTCGTTCTACTGGTGGAGGAGTATTTCCAACATTTAGATCAACTTTTCTAATCCATTGTTTTGAGAATTCTGGCTTAACCTCTTCAACTTTTTCTTTACCTTTCAAGCTAGAAATTTTGTTGTCAATCGGTGATCCTTTACTTCTACAGAATTTTGCAATATGCCCAATCTTGTTACATGCATAACAAGTTACATTATTCTTTTGAATATCTTTTCCATAACCTATGCCATTTTGTGTTCTGCATTGATTAGATAAATGTCCAAATCTTCCACAAACATAACATCGCATATTCATTCTATGATTTTTCAGAGTTGTGACTGACTTTGTTGCATTTTGAACATTGACCAGTGGGTGTGTTGATATTCTGATAATTTCTAAATCTACATTCATTTGCTCTATGACCATACTTATTATAGTTAAAGCATTTTCCATTGAATTTATAAGCATTAGGTTGGCTTACCGATTTGTTGTGATCCTATGTGTTTGCAGTACCGGAGCTTTCACCAACTTCAAACCCAATTCCAAAAGTGTCACCTTTAGGTTTTTGATTCTTCAGCAAGTTACCAAGTTCCTCTGAGCTTTTCTTGAATTTTTCTTTATGTTGATTTGTAGTTTCTAGTTCTCTTTCTAAGACTTCTTTCTGCCTCATCAGTTCATTAGAGTCATTCTAAGTGTACATCAGATCTATCTTCAATAAATCATTTTCATAGCTAGGTCTTGTGTTCTCATTTGCTACATCACTTAGTCTTCTGGTCAATTCTTCTTCATTCTTCTTCCTATCTTCAATTTCTTTACAAAATCTCATAGTCATATCCTGCATCTCATTCTTTGTTGTTATGTTCTCCAGTTTCAGCTTGCTTATCATATCATTAAGTGATTCCTTTTCATCATTCTCATTTTGCATCTTTTCACAAAGTTCTCTTCTCATATTTCTTGCAATAGTAAGATTCTCTTGAAGTGCTTGAATGATATCCTGAACTGGTATTAGATCATCTTCTAGTTTGATATTTTTCAATTTCTCTATATCATAGTTTGAGAGAGCTGCTTCAAGTTGCTTCATCAGATTTTCCATCTTTACCGGTGTCAAGATATTCCTCAAGCTATTAGGCTTCTGAAAATAGAGGACCAAGCTCTGATACCAATTGTTAGGATTCCCACAGATACTGAGAGGGGGGGGTGAATTAGTATCTAACCGATGATTTGAATTTTTTAACTTAAAACATGTAGAACATATTATAATAGTATACCGGTATGCAAGAAATAATGTAATAAATATAATTAAAAGCATCCACATGAAAAACACACCATGACACAAGGATTTAACAAGGAAACCTAGTGTGGGAAAAACCTTGGTGGGATTTGTGACCCACAATATTCACTTACTGGCCAATAAGAGAATATTACTTACAAAAGGGGGCCTGCACATGCAGGAAGGCCAATTGCCTAGAGCTGACTGCTCAATGGGAAGTCTCACTGACTTACAATGTGGATTATACAAATCCAATATCTTTTACTGCTTTACAATAGCATCTATAATGCCTAATCCAGTACTGGTTTCTTCTCTATTCTTTACATAAAACCTTTAACCTATATTTTGCATAATAGGTTTGCCTAATATCTTCCTTTTTCTCGCTTACAAAATGTCTACAATGATCTCTCTTATATATAAGAGTCATTTTGCAACTTGCCAAGTCGGCTTACAAATTTTTTACAATAATAAACAAAATATAATATATCAAAAATCATGTCGGCCTCTGTTTCGGTATGCTTCCTTTCTCTGTGCCGGTGCCAATGGTCTGAGTGCTGGTGTAGAGTGTGATCTATTGATGTCAATGAACTATCTTGCTAGTGTAATGCCTTGCCAGTGTAATGCCTTGCCGATGCCATAGGATTGTAAGGTTGCCATCAATGACAAAACCTTCAATCACCTACAATGTCTCATTGGAGTGTGCATATGCCAATAGGGGGAGCATAAGGGATAGCCATTTTTTACATACATCCAAACATCAAAACCTACGGAAGATAGATAGGTTTCCATTCTTCTTCTCCAGAAGGCATAGTTTCCACCATCAAACATTGCAGCTTTAGAGGATGAGGATTCATTCCTTGTCATTATGTTCTTGAACCAAAATCTACCCAAGATAGAGAAAGATTTGACCAATAGGGAACCTAATTCTCTGATACCAATTGTAGAACACAAGATATCACTGAGAGGGGGGTGAATCATTAATTATAACAATTTCAATCACTATGTGTGCAACCCATAGAATAATGAAAACACTAACAAGCAATCACACACAAGAGCACATCACATAACACTGGATATATGAGGAAAACCCAATATGGGAAAAACCTCAATGAAAAATGTTGTTGGAGATCTATTGCTCCAATCTAGCCTCACAATGAAATAATAGTTTCAGTGTTTAGGGCACCAACCCAAGGAGCACCAACCCCTAACAATTTATGGGCACCTACCCAAAGGAAGATCAACCCCTAATCTATTATGAGCACCAACTCAAGGAGAAACAACCCCTATAATGAGCACCCATTTGGTGAAATACAATGAGATATAAAAACAATACAATGATAAGAACCTTGTTATAAATGATTTTTGTAACCCCTGCAAACAATTCACTTTGTCGGTTGAACTCTTTTCTATCACACTGCTTCTTCTCTACCGAATCTTGGTTCTCTCTATTTGAATCTTCTTCAACTCAGCTTCTTCTTTTCCAGATATCCTTGCACACTCTCTCTTCTCTCCTTCACTCTTTTTTGCTACCTTGTTGATTCAATCTCTGTTGGTTTGATGGACTATTATACTCTGTAACTGTTTACTGGTTACCTTAACCCCTTTTGGTTAAACACCTCTTGTCGGTTCTTCTTCTAATGCTCAGTCACTTCAATATTTTTCTATCAACATTCAAATTGATCAACTCTCATCTAGCATAATCACACTTTCTCATCAAAAAGCTTAAGTCTTTGACCTGCACATTTATACACATGCTTTCCCACCAAACCAAAAATTCAAACTTTATGTGCCTAGAGTTTTCTTCACCGACCATGATCCATATCAAATCGGATCTCATCTTCTTGAATTGACAACTTGCAACAGATCAACAAAAATTTATGTCCTTTTTATTCTTCCAATGCACATTTTCTCTATTTAGTAAACTGGACCCTGTTAATCGGCCTTGATTTTGTCAATTACACTAAATGATCCAGTGGTTTACTTCTCTAGATCAACAAGACAATCAGATGTCTTTCTTTGATCATAACACCAAAAATTCTCTTCCTTTAGATCTGCTTCGAGCCACAATCCTCTACAATCGATCCATGATTTCCACAGTCTTCATTTAATATCGACCTAATCGGCAACTACCTCACCGATGTACTATTCATGTACCACTGCATGTTCGCCACCTGGAGTCCACATGACATCTTTGTCGACATCCAAATCACTTGATCATGTCAGTTCAAACTCGGTCACCGACCAAACATACTACCAGTATAGACCAACCAGTTAACCTTCATGTCATGCACTTATTTGTTCTGCCAGTTAGGACATGTTATCCCAGACCGCACTCACCAAACCATGAAACATACCCTGGGTAAGCCATTGTCAGAAAACTTCATCATTTATTGGTGACAGTCCTCAACCATTTTTCCAAAGTGGCAAACACTTAACATCCTTTCATCTTCTTATACAGGTCCTTCAATTTGTCTCTTTGTTTTCTTACCGCTTGACATACTTATCAATTGACATCAACATGCCAACAATCTTCAATACTCCTACTTGCATACCAATAACATCAACTTTCATACTGGTTGACATCAATGATAGCAAAATTCCAACAACTACACCATTAGTTGTTGCATGCAAGTTAGGCAAAGATGATGCATCTCCAGATATTTATCAAAAGAAGTATATATTTGTGATTGGAGGACTTTTGTATCTTACCACTTCTAGATCAAATATCATACAGGTCGTATGTTTGGTTGCAATACTTCAAGCTAGTCTGATAAAGACTCATGATCAACCAATGAAAAGGATCTTTAGATATTTGAAAGGAACTCAATATTTTGGCTTATGGTACAAGGAATATGGATATTTCATGTTGAAGGCATATATAGATATTGATTAGGTCAAAAATGTTGATGGCATGAATATTAGTAGTGGTGGAGCATTCATTTTGGAAGATAGTTTGGTTTCATGGATAAGAAAGAAACAAGAATTTGTATCATTATCAATTGTTGAAGCTGAATATATTGCCACAATATCTTGTTGTACTCAGGTTTTGTGGATGAAGTAGGCTCTTAAGGATATCAAAGTAGTATATGATGAAGTTATTCCTATTATGGGTGATAATACTAGTGATATAAACATTTCAAAGAATCCAATTATGCATTCAAGAACTAAACATATTCAATTAGTTATCATTTCTTGAGGGAGAGGGTGTTGGTATTATGGATGTGTTGCATTGGTTTTGTCATTCATGTCAATACTTATCAACACTTGAGAACACTTGGAGATCTTTGGTTATGTTCACTAGCATGTTCAGTGACTTATGCACAGTCATCGGTATCTGGTTCACCAACAGGTTATATTGTTCAGCGGCACTAAGGATGATCTATTATCATTTGGAGATTACTTGGTTATGTCGAAGACACTATTTGGATAGTTTGTTTTGGTGATTTGATTATTGATCTAATCGGGTTTGCATATTTATTGTTACCAGCAAATAGGTCCAGTTTATACACCAACAAACTTATCTATTCCAGATCAGCACAACACATTATGGAGATGATTTGTTATTGTTGTAAATGCATTGAGCCGACATCATGCATTGCATATTGATTTATTTTTAATTGATTTTATTGTAATATCTTACTAAGCCGACCTACTCATTTGGTCTTAGGTTTTGGTAT
Organism: Cryptomeria japonica; assembly: GCF_030272615.1. NCBI lineage: Eukaryota > Viridiplantae > Streptophyta > Pinopsida > Cupressales > Cupressaceae > Cryptomeria > Cryptomeria japonica. The sequence continues at coordinate 187,520,881 of NC_081408.1, forward strand.
AAATGTAAGATCTCATTTATGAGATTATGTGGTAGAACTGAAAAAGGATTATAATAAGGTATATGTGAATATAAGTAGAGCTATAAACATAGACATCATTCAAGATTGAAGGAAGGTTTTTGAAGAAGGAAAATCAGAGCTTAACCGGTACTAAATCTAGCATATGAAGATGTTATTTTGAGCAATACATTATAATTGGATTTAACCATCCAATTGTAGTCAGTTTGACTCCCATTTTGTGATTGAGTGGTGAGCTCTAGGCAGTTGGCCTTTCTGCATGTGCAGACCCCATTTGTACACACATACTATCTGTAGTAGTATCATCTAATTGTGGGTAAGGTTTCCCACCGTGTTTTTTCCCCTTACAGGGTTTCCACGTACAAATAACTATGTTATGTGTTGTGTATGTTATTTGTCTTTTTGTTTCATGCATTAAACTTTACTAGGATTGCAATTAACTGTTAAACTGTCTACCGACATTAAAGTTTGGTTTATCGGTATTATGCACTAAGTTTGGTTAAAGTATATTTGGTTGAAATTAATAAACAACTGATTCACCCCCCCCCCTTCTCAGTTTCCTCTGGGACCTAACAATTGGTATCAGATCATAGTCCTCTTTTTGCAGAAGTTTAACAACTTGAGGAGATCCTATGTCTACTAACTATTTTAGGAAGGATAGTCTAAAGGTTGATGGAACCAACTATGTCATATGGAAGATCAAGATGGAAACACATCTAAATTGCATTGGAAAGGACATATGCGATGTTACAAAGAATGGCTATACTATTCCTACTCAAGGTCAACCTTATCCACCAACCTTGGCTAAAGATGAGGAGAATGATTGCAAAGCAAGGGAAGCACTTTTGAGCACATTGTCAGATCAAAAAATCATGGGATTATCATATAGATCTACTACTAAAGCTATTTGGGATAAATTGGAGACATTGAATGAAGGTGATACCACAGTCAAAATTGCAAAACTAGAATGCTTCTGGGTCAGGTATGAAAATCTGAAAATGGAAGAAGATGAAAGAATTTCTGCTTTTATGGAAAGAGTTAATGAAATTGTTTTGGGTATACAATGTTGTGGAGGATCCTTAAGTGAAGATGAAATTGTTTCTAAAGTTTTAAGAGCTTTTCCACTGGCATACAAAATGAAAGTTACTGCAACTAATGAATTGAGAACATTAAGACAGATTTAGCTTTCAAGGCATCATCATCATCTACGACATCATCATCATCTGAGAAATCTGATTGGAAAGCCTTTTATGCAAGAGAAATTGAAGAAATTAGAAAGGAGAATGAAGAACTTGAAGAACTTGAAACACTATTTGCAAGGAAAATGCCTAAAGGTCCAATTGGAAGTAAGTATGAAGGTAAAGCACCATTTAAATGTTTTAACTGCAATAAAATTGGTCATATGGCTTCTAGGTGTCCTCATAGACATGCAAGATTGAAAGAAGAAGCTAAAAGAACATACAAGTCTAACTCTGAATATCAAAGGTATAGATTTAAGAAGAATAGAGACAAACCATGTTACTATGTTGATGAAGGAGTTATTGATTATTTTGATGAGGAACCAATAGACAATGGATGAGATTTTGTTTCTATAATAGAAGATCCACCAGAACCTACTGTTCAATAGGTAGAGCAGGCCCTAGCAGCTAAAATTGAAGAAAAGGATGAGTGTATTATTGATTCTGGATATTCACATCATATGACTGGTGATAAGAGTAAATTCTTAACCTTTCAGGAATACAATGGAGGTCTAATAAGATTTGGAGATGACAAAGCTTGTTTGATCAGAGGAAAAGGCACTATATCTTTTGATGGTAAGCACAATACTGATAATGTTTACTATGTTGAAGGTTTGAAGCATAATCTTTTGAGTGTTGCTCAATTAGTTGAAAAAGGATTTCAATTACTATTCAAGAATGGTAAATGCAAAATCATGAATAGAACTGGTTTGGAAATTGCAACCAGTAATTAGAATAGAGGTAATATCTTTCATTTGAATAACAATGAGAAGGCATGCTTGATTGCACATATTGATGAAAGTTGGCTATGGCATAAGAGACTGTGTCATGTAAATTTTGATTGCATTGTGAAAATCAGTACAACTAAGGCAGTAAGAGATTTACCTAAGATTGTTAAACCTCACAATCCAATATGTAAGGAATGTCAATTTGGAAAGCAAGTTAGAACAACTTTTAAGAGTATACCAAAAAAATCCAATAATGTTCTTGACTTAATTCATACTGATTTATGTGGTCCAACAAGAACTAGAAGTTTACAAGGAGATAGGTATTTTATGCTAATCATTGATGGTTATTCTAGAATGTGTTGGGTTACTTTTCTCAGGGAGAAATCATAAGCTTTTGCGAAATTCAAACTATTCAAGGTCATGGTAGAGAATAAAACTAGTAAGAAAATCAAATGCTTGAGATCGGATCAAGGAGGTGAATTCACATCTAAGGAATTTAATACATTCTATGAAGTGAATGGAATCAGAAGACAATTAACAACACCTCAGACACCCCAGTAGAATGGAGTTGTGGAAAGGAAGAAAAAACTATTTTGAATGTAGCAAGAAGTATGATATCAGAAGAAAACCTACCTCATGTGTATTGGAGAGAAGCAGTCAATACATTTGTTTATACATTCAACGAAGTTCACATCAAAGGTGAAACCGGTAAGACCCCTCATGAACTATGGTTTGGTAATACTCCTACTCTTAAATATTTTAGAATATTTGGAAGCAAATGTTATATTAGGAGAGATTATTATATTGGAAAATTTGATCCTAGAAGTGATGAAGGAAAATTTCTTGGTTATTCATCTAAGAGCAAGGCATATAGATGTTTTAATAAGAGATTGCAGGAAATCATTGAAAGTGCAAATGTGAAGATTGATGAATAGTTTAGAAGGTCTATAGACTTTGAACTGGCAGTTGAGATAATCACAAATGAACCTACTATAAGTACACCAGTATAGAATGTTGATCCAGTCACACCGGTATCATCTAAGAATTCCACAGTGACAGAAGAACAACAACATGTAAAAACACCTAGATATGTAAGATTAAATCACTCTGAAAGTCAAATAATTGGGAACAAGTATCAAGGAGTTATGACTAGAGGAAGACTGGAAAATGAAGAGGTATGTCTAATTTCTCAAATTGAACCAGCAACTATTAAAGAGGCATATGAAGATAAACATTGGATTAAGGCTATGGAAGATGAATTGGAACAAATTGAAAACAATAACACATGGACATTGGTTCCCTGGCCTAAAGACGAAAATGTAATTGGAACTAAATGGATTTTTAGAAATAAACTTAATGAAGATGGTAAGGTTATCATAAATAAAACAATATTAGTGTGTAAGGGATATTCACAAAAAGAAGGAATTGATTACAATGAAACCTTTGCACCGGTAGCTAGAATTGAGGCAGTCAGATTATTCTTAGCTTTTGCAGCACACAAGAACTATAAAGTATATCAAATGGATGTTAAATGTGCATTTTTGAATGGAGATCTAGAAGAGGAAGTTTAAATTGAACAACCTGATGGATTTTCTTTGACAGATGACAAAGATATGGTTTGCAAGTTAAGGAAAGCTTTATATGGATTGAAGCAAGCTCCTAGAGCTTGGTATGCTAGATTGGACAAATATCTTTTGAAGATTGGTTACACTAAAGTTAATGCTGATAGCAATCTTTATTACAAAGTGACTAATGATGGCATCTTGGTTATTGAAGTTTTTGTTGATGATATAATCTTTGGAGGAAAAGATGGATTGTGTAAAGAATTTTCTAATAAGATTCAAGAAGAATTTGAAATGTCTATGATTGGAGAGATAAAATTCTTTTTAGGATTGCAAATTTCACAGACTGATAAAGGTATATTCATAAATCAATCAAAGTAATTGAAGGAATTACTTAAGAAATTTGGCATGGAAAACTCTAAACCGGTAAGTACACCTATGACTACAACTGATAAACTATCTTTGAAGGATGAATCAACACCTATTAATCCGACAAGTTACAAGTCTATGATAGGAGGTTTACTGTATTTGACACAAACAAGACCTGATATTATGAATGCAGTATGTATTGTTTCAAGATTTCAGAGTAATCCTAAGGAAAATCATGAATCATCAGTGAAAAGGATTTTTTGGTATCTACAAGGCACCAAAAATCTTGGTTTATGGTATCCTAAAGATGAAAATTTGGATTTATGTGCATAGACAGATGCAAATTGGGCAGGAGATGTAGATGACAGAAAAAGCACCATCGACGGAGCATTTTTTCTTGGTAGCAGATTAATCTCTTGGCTGAGCAAGAAACAAAGTTGTACACCACTATCAATAGCAGAATCAGAATATGTTGCAGCAGCAACTAATTGTACACAGGTATTATGGATCAAGCAAATGTTGAAGGACATAAAGGTAAAATGCAAGGAACCTATAATCATTTACTGTGATAATATGGCAGCAATTGATATATCAAAGAGTCTGATATTTCACTCTAAAACTAAACATGTTTCTATCAAATTCAATTTTTTGAAAGAGAATGTTGAAGCAAAAGAAGTGAAATTGGTTTATGTGAATACTAAAGAGCAGATTGCAGATATCTTTACTAAACCTTTGCCTAAGGAAACTTTTGAATATCTAAGAGAGAAACTTGGAGTTATACCCTCACCGGTATAAACTTAGACAGTTGATGTTTGTCATCAACCAATAGAATTAACAGAGAAATCTTTTTTCCGGCTTTGATGAAGAAGAGCTACTTCTCATGGGGGGTAGATTGAATAAATGTGGTTATAACAATTGAAAATTGTAACAAGTTCTTTGAACTGATTGTATTTGGTTTTGTATTACTATGGCATTTGATGTCAAAGGGGGAGAGATATCTATGGAAAAACACATTATCTTTTGGGAGAGATTATTCATTGGGAGAGAGATTGTTACTCTCTATATCTATATTTTGATGATCTCTTTGGGAGATTGTTGGTTTTTGGTTTTTGGCATTTCTGCTTTGGCACTTAGATGGTCTTTCCATCTTGTGTTGCCATCAATTCCAAAGGGGAAGATTGTTGGTATTTTGGATGTGTTGCATTGGTTTTGTCATTGATGTCAACACTTATCAACACTTGAGAACACTTGGAGATCTTTGGTTATGTTCACCGGCATGTTTAGTGACTTATGCACAGTCACCGGTATCTAGTTCACCGAAAGGTTATATTGTTCACTGACACTAAGGATGATCTGTTATCATATGGAGATTACTTGGTTATGTCAAAGACACTGTTTGGACACTTTGTTTTGGTGATTTGATTATTGATCTAATTGGGTTTGCATATTTGTTGTTACTAGCAAATAGGTCCAGGTTATGCACCGGCAAGCTTATCTATTCCAAATTAGTACGACACATTATGGAGATGATTTGTTATTGTTGTAAATGCATTGAGCCAACATCATGCATTGCATATTGATTCATTTGTAATTAATTTTATTGTAATATCTTAGTAAGCCAACCTACTCATTTGGTCTTAGGTTTTGGTATAAATGTAAGATCTCATTTATGAGATTATGTGGTAGAACTGAAAAAGGATTATAATAAGGTATATGTGAATATAAGCAGAGCTATACACATAGACATCATTCAAGATTGAAGGAAGGTTTTTTAAGAAGGCAAATCAGAGCTTAACTGATACTGAATCTAGCATATGAAGATGCTATTTTGAGCAGTACATTATCATTGGATTTAACCATCCAATTGTAGTCAGTGTGACTCCCATTTTGTGATTGAGCAGTGAGCTCTAGGCAGTTTGCCTTTCTGCATGTGTAGACCCCATTTGTACACATATACTATCTACAGTAGTATCATCTGATTGTGGGTAAGGTTTCCCACTATGGTGTTTCCCCTTATAGGGTTTCCACGTACAAATAACTATGTTATGTGTTGTGTATGTTATTTGTCTTTCTGTTTCATGCATTAAACTTTACTAGTATTGCAATTAACTGTTAAATTGTCTACCGATATTAAAGTTTGGTTTACCGGTATTATGCACTAAGTTTGGTTTAAGTATATTTGGTTGAAATTAATAGACAACTGGTTCATAGCCCCCCCCCCCCCCCCCCCTCTCAGTTGCCTCTGGGACCTAACAAAGGGTTGCAGTTTAGGAAGTTAGACTAGAATACATTTCTACATTAGAGCAGATAGCAAACATTTTTACAAAGGCATTAGTGAAGTATACTTTTGAGTATCTCAAGAAAAAGTTAGGGGTTATTGCCCCTCATTGTTCTAACTAAGATACATTTTCAGTGGTGCATCTTTCCAAGGGGATACTTAGTGTTTATCCTTGTTTCCTAGATTAATGTTGATGTTGCTCTCAGGGGGAGAAGTGGTGTCTATTGGTCAATATGAACCCTTTGTCATTTTATTAAAGGGGGAGAGAGCTGTTGTGACATTATAGGAGAGAGTTGTTGTGAGATTATTGTGGGGACAGAGAAAGTTGTGAGATTATCAACTTTCATTGGTGTTGTTATTTATTGGTGTTGCCAATCAATGACAAAGGGGGAAATTGTTCAAGATTATTGTTAAAATGAGCTTATACAATTGTCATTGATATCAAACTTGATTATCTAGCTGGATATTGGTCCAGATATGCTTTGTTAGACCTTGGTTATCTAGATGTATGTTGATCAAGATACTCTTTTGGTGTTAGTTGTGTTATCATGTATTAGGGTAGTCTGCAATGCCTTTTGGTACCCTCCAAATATGTTGCTAACTACATTGCGATTTAGTGGATCATGTTATTTTGGTCTGAACATGTTTTGGAAGATGTATTGAGATGTTTATTTGGGTCTCACTTTGGTGTGTGAAGATTCACATGGAGTATTTTACATTGGAAGTGGTAATGTGGTTGTCTAGTTGATTATGTGTACACATTATGCTTTTTAATATCCTTTGAAATATGTGTTAGTGTCTGCATATTGTTGGATCATGCATGGAATGATGTATTATGATATATTTTGGTTCCATCTTTCTCATGGAGTGGACCAATCTAAGTATTTTAGGTCCGAGTGGCTTATTTTGTATAATATTTCTTATTTTGTTTTGGTTGACCCTTGATTAGTATTTCAATGTTGTATCTCATATATAAGATGTGTGGATGCATGAATTGAGTATGGATGAGAAGTGAATTGTGTGAGGTGTATGCGAATGATTTGAAAATAGATTTGAGTTTGTGGTGATGTGAGAATCAATTTGAGAAGAGCTTTGAAGTTGATACATTCTATAAGATAGTGTGTTGTGATAGTGGAGATTATTAGAGATGTTTTACATGTTATTGGTCACTTGATTATTGTTAAAGGACAATTGCATGATCAGGAGAATCCTTCTCAATTTCAATTTAGCTATTTCATTCATTGTTGATTGATAGTGAGTCCTTCGACAATAATTTGTATATTGTCCTAAAGAAGTGTTCTTCTTATTGTATCTTGCTAAGGTAGTGCACCTTAGCTCTACAAATCCTTTAGGTGTTGGTGCTCCTTGGTTGCAAGCCTGAAATGTAAACATTGTTATTCATATTGTGTGTTACATTCTCACCATGGTTTTTTCCTGTTTGGGATTTATATGTAAATCTAGTGTTCATATGTTTATGTGTTTCTACTTGATGTTCTTATGATTAAAGTGTTGATATTAAATAAGTTGATTGATAATTGTTTTTGAAGTTTCAGATGTTGGCATTGTGTTGTCATTGATGTCAACTGGTATAGTAGGACAACTGGTATGGGAGAATTGTTGATATGACATTAGTGTTATCAACCGGTAGAGTGGATAAATAGGTAAGCAAGTTGGAGTAATCGGTTTACATGTCAGAATTGGGAAAAAGGAATCAGTTAGCGAGTATGCATGTTGATGTTGAACAAGCATGATATAGAAGTGACTGGTGAGTGATGAGAATCAACAAGCATGTGATCGGTAGATGTAATACCCTAAAAATGGTCATCTAAACCATGGGCCCCTAATCTCGACAACATCACCAAGGTCCTAACCAAAGGCAATTAAATCAACCTTGAGCACATTATTAATTCTTTAATCATCAAATATCACATGGCAAATCAATTACTCAATATTAATTAAATATTTATTTAATTAATTGAATCATTCCCAAGAATATCATTTTGATCAATTATCCTATATTAATTTATTAAATATCCTTGCATATTTAATTAATTAATAAATTTGCCATTTAATCATGCAAAAGGAATTAATTTATTACAAAAGAAGAATTAATCACAAAGCAAGAGTTGAATTGAAAATAAAATAAAAGAATTGAATTGAGAGAGATATCAAACTTGAGATATTATTTCTTTTTCTAAATTTAGAACTAGAAATCAGAAAAGCAATTAAATTGAATTAATTGAATTATTCTCTAAAATTGGAACTAAAAGTTTTTCAGAAAAAAAAAAGTTCAGTTGCATTGAAAAGACTCTTTTCTTGAATAAATAAAAGAATTATCTATTTTTATCATAGATGCATGGAATTAATTTATTATTATTTCCAATGCAACTTGGACTTCTAATTTGAATGCATTTCAATTAAACTATAATTGGAATCTATCTCAAGGTTAACTAAACCCGATTTCTCAATTATTTTCAATTAATCCTAAATTGAGCTTTTTTGTAATTCTCTATAAATTCAGTCTTCAGCTCTCATTTCAATTCACCCGAGAGATTTTTGAGAACACGCTTGGAGATTAATATCACACTAATTTTGCTCTGGAGTCATTGAAGATCATTGTGCTTTTTTAGATTATTTGCATCCATATTTAGTTTTACTCACCCATATTGCTTGAATCCATATTGCTTGAATTGATTATTGCTTGAATTATTCATCCATCGTGCATCCATATAGTTAATATCATGTAGATTAAATCCTTCATCTTGGTGTAGTCTAGTCACTGGTATTGCTTATAAAAATATGAGAGCAATCTTAAACTCACATCTTTTAGAAGGCAATTAGTCGCTTTGTTACGGTTTATTATTGATTGATTATTATTTACTAACCATACATGTAATGACTTAATTGAAGTGTTGTGCTTGCAGCTACAGACCCTTTTTCACACACACATCTTTGGTGCCCATCATGGGGCAGAAGACTACATTTTTCAACCCCCAAGACTGACTGCTTTATTTTTTTGTTATTTTTCAGATTTCAAATTTTTTAGATTTTCATCTGCACATCTCATACGACATTTCCCACAGGCTGAAACAACAAACTACAGGTATCGTACGAGCAGGAATCCTATATCGTATGAGAGGGAATCCTGTATCATATGAGCTAAAACTTTGTCGTACGACTCTGTAGCTTTTGGTTAAAAAGGCAAATTTCATGATTTTGGTTTTCTGTTCAAATTGATTATTCTGACGACTGACCCTGGTTGTTTATTTGTCTATCTTGGAATTTTCACAGCCTAATCAGGTTTTGCAAAATGCTTGCCAAAGAATATGCTTGTCACACAAAGATAATATGACTACTGATTCGTTGTCTTTGCAGGTTGCTTAAGGAAAAATTGACCAAACATCGTTTATTCTTTAAATTCATTTTTAAGAACAAATCTGTATTTCATGTTTTTAGAAGATTCTGAGAGGTAGGAGAGTATGCTCTTGTCTTTTTCTAGACAATCAGAAATTCAAACCCTTGAGGCTTTTTCTTTGTTTGAGATTTGTACATCTTTAGCAGGCCTACCCTCCCAAGCGGTTGAAAAACTCGTAACACCTTTGTGGTTGGTGTGAGGGGAATGACCTAATTGGGAATGGCTAAATGCCAAGTACTCCAACCCACTATAAAATAAACATGATTTTGATGAAAATCAAGTCAATGACAATCCTCAAGAATAGCTCTCCTCCATACCTTCGGGTATATTAAACCTTGGTTTTCAAGGCTAGGAGACCTCTTAATTGAGTTTATACCTCGACGTGCCGAATGGATCCTTGACTAGTTCCAATTAAAATTAGAAGCCACCTTGTTCATCTCTAAAAGGGGGATAATCTTTGTGCAAAAGAGATAGTAACTCTCCCAAGATACTTGTCATTTCGTGCCCCCATTAGTGTTTGGAGTCAAATAATACGGCATTGAGAGTCCATTGCATGAGACTCCGCAACCGTATTCTAATTAGCTATTGGGTGTGTACCTGAGTCTACAAGCAAAGGTTTTCTTTCCTCACCAAATTCCTTAGGGTTTGCATGTTGTGATTGGAGTTACTACTTATAATACGTGTCTTATGTGTTTTCATCCCTGAAACAAAAACTGAAATACCAAAATTGGAGAAAACAAGAAATAAATTCAGTCATTAGAAACTATGTTTGTGTCAGAAACTAGTCTATCCTAAGTCAAAAATTTGTTCGTTTCAGAACTAGTCCATCTTAAGTCGAAACTTTATCCGTGCCAGAACTTGTCCATCTTAAGTCAAAACTCTGTCCGTGTTAGAAGTAGTCCATCTTAAGTCGAAACTCTGTCTGTGTCAGAACTTGTCTATCTTAAGTCAAAACTCTGTCCGTGTCAGAACTTGTCCATCTTAAAGTCAAAATTTTGTTCAAAACTAGTCTATCCTGGTCCAAAATCAGTCCATCTTAGAATTGGTCATATTCAGTTGTCATACTCAGCAATTGAAAAAACCAAAATTTTAAGTCTCTGCTCTCTGAACAGTCATACGAGTCTGCTTATTTATCATCCTAATCACATCCTATCTCGTACGAGTTTTGTCATTTGTCATCCTGTGTCAGATCCTGTGTCATATGAGTCATTTCATCTGTTGTCTAGCTCTGTGTCTTGTTTCGTACGAAACAAAACTGCCCTAAGTATTTTGTCATCCTACACATACCCATCTATCGTACAGTACAAGATAGTAACTCATACGAAACAAAACTGTTGTCGTCCTGTAGCTGCTAAATTGTCATTCGGCTCAAAAAAACATGTCGTACAAGTCTCTGGTTTTGTCAGAACAGAATAGTCAAACTTTCCTAAAAACAGTCTACAGCAAACATAATCCTGGTTATCATCATCCTAAGCATAAACAGATCAAGACAGTGTACCTCTGCCATTTGCATTGCACAATTTGGTCGATCATCTTTTAGCTAGTTCAATCAACTACCTATCAAATTTAAGTCACTTAGATAACATCTTACACAGGATAGATCATTCCTGAAACCAGACCAAATCTTACACTACTCTTAGAATCAACTTAGATTGGCGTCTTATATAGGATAGATCTTTCCTGAAACCAGACTGAATCTCAGTTATTTCTCTCAAACAATACTATAACAGAACAACTAGCTCTAAAATTGATCTTGACCTTTGCATCACAAGCAACTCTAGGTCACACTAATCCATAAAAATGCCTACACAAACTAGGAGTTCTCGTAAGAAATAAGCCAAAGGCAAAGAACAACCCTTCAAATATCAAGATAATCCATTCTACATGAAGGATCCACTCACTTACATATCGTCATCATCAGGCGGGCCAATTTTTGATGAGCCTAAATCTCCCACTATGTATGAGATGGAACACAATGACGAAAACAAGGACGATAATAACATTCCCAAAAATGACAATGATTCCTCATCAAGTGAGGCTGACGAAGACACAGAACCTCTAGAAAAAGATATCCTTGACTGTCAAAAGGACAAAGACTTTAGAAAAATGATGAAAGTTATCCTGACCCAAGAGAAGGAAGACTATTTCTTAGAACTAGAAAAACAAGGTGCTAAACTTCCTACTAGATATGATGTTCAGACACTCATTACTAAAAAGGAAGAATCACCTATACTCATGGTACACAAACAATTACAAGCCTTACAGATGGAGGTCACAGAATTGAAGAATAAGGATAAGTCCCCAAAACAATATTCTCTGGAAACAATATGTCCCTTTCCATTTGACAAGAATCTATACATGCCTCTGTTTCCTTCACGAGTTGAGATCCCAAAATTTGACAAATATGATGGTACCTCAGACCCTCAAGATCATGTCAGAGAGTTTTGTGCTACCTATATGGAGTTCATGCATGATCAAACATACCTCATGCGCCTTTTCCCAAGTAGTTTAGGGGATCAAGCAATGGAATGGTTCTCAAGTCTACCCAAAGGAATAAAAACGTTTGAAGAACTAATCCAACTACTTTTACAATAGTACTCATACAACATTTGACATCATGTGACTATGATTGAGCTTTGCAATACTAAACAAAAAATAGGGGAGCCTCTTCTTACTTTCCTCCAATGCTAGAGAAAGATGTTTTCTAGGTATTCTCGACCTATCTCAGACTCTGAGAAAATGGATATATTTTTCAATAACTTGGTCCCTGAATCGAAGTATAGTGTAAAAATATAAATACACCCATCATTTAACAAAATGGTAGATAATGCCATTAGAATGGAAGATGTGCTCATAAAAAAGGGAGATATCTCACCTTGGAAAGAAACACAACTAGGATCTAGCTCTAAAGAGAAGAACAAGTATTGGAAATTTGGCAAAGACAAAAACAAGAATGTTGTTAATGATGGAGTAGTAGATATTGTTAAAGCTAACACAAAGCCCACAATATTCAACTTGGCTAGTGGTGCACAAGCACTTAAAGCTGCTGAGGCTGTAGCAGAAAATCCACCAAAGAAAGCAAAAGAACAGTTCAAAGAAAAGCCTTGGCTTTCCAAACCTAAGCGTGATTTTACCCCTCTCGAAGAATCGTATGAATCCGCTTTCAAAACTTTGTTGGCAAACAACTTGATAAGACTACCAGATAACTCCAAACCATATGATCCAGATGTCAAACCAAGATGGTGGAGAGAAAATGAATATTGTCTTCCATCGGAATAAAGGTCATAACATAAAAAATTGCATGAAGCTAAAACATGAGATTCAAGATCTCATAGACGCTAGTAAAGTTGTTGTTGAGAATCACTCGACTAATGCTGATCATAAAGCATTTAAGGACCCTTTGCCTGTTTACGAACAAGGTGATTCTTCAAAGACCAAAGGAGGTGCCAAGGTAAATTATACTTATACCAGTTAAGACAACGTTATCAACATGATTGAGCCTTCCCACTCAAAATATTGCAATGTGATTATAGCCCAAGATAAACCAAATGAATCACGATATGCAAGAGCTCTGACCCATTCTCAGAAGAAATTCACTCTCCAAGGAGCTAGCTCTTCCAACCCAACTCAAGAAACATCGAACCCACTAGCCCAATCAAACAAACAAAAAGAATCAACCTTGGACAAATTTAAAAGGTTAACTTCACCATCATCTTCTGGATATAGTGTTGTTGAATAGTTGAAGAGGACAAATACTAAAATCTCAATTTTTGAATTTCTAAAGCTCTCGTCTACTCACAAACAAATTCTAAACAAAGCATTGCTCACCACTAACATTCCAAAAGATTTAGACATTGATCAGTTTCATTCTATGGTGGGTCATCTGACCTTCTCCGAAGAAGATGACAACTCACTAAATCATCCCCATAACCAGCCATTGCATATCGAAGCCATGATTCACAAACACAGAGTCAAATGTGTCTTGATAGATGGAGGCACGGGGTTGAATATCTGTACTTATAGCCTGCTTACACAACTAGGACTCTCTGAAAAAGTCATTGATCTCGGCAAGAAAATAACAATAAAAGCCTATGATGAAGAAGAAAGGACCTCTAAAGGTCTGATGTTATTACCAATCAGAGTGGGACCGGTAGAGAGAGATGTCCTTTTCTAGGTACTTGATATTTCTTTGCCATACAATATCTTACTAGGTAGACAATGGATTCATGAAATGAAGGCAGTATTGTCAACATACCATTAATGCTTAAAATTCCCCTATAATGGAACAAAAGTCAGTATTCCTATTGATACGAATGTCATCTGTAATGCATTGACAAAAGGTGTAGATACTTTTGTGCCTCATAATAGGGCAACCTCTACAAATGAAGATCCAAAAACACTGATGAAAGACTTAGAAAAGAGATTGAAGATTACAAATACCGGCATGGATGGCTACAAGATAGAACCGGTACTTTCATTAGTTTCTCTCCCTCCATCACCAAAACAGTTGGGCAAGCCATCAGAGGCTATGAGAACACAAACTTTAGCTCTGAATACCATGTATGATGGTCTCTTTGTATAGTCCTCTACCTCCCTAGTGGATGAAATAGAAGAGGATGTTGTTCTTAACTGGCTCTTTAAGGAAGATAGTCAAAATGAGGAGGTACGACATTGTGAGATTTCTTCAAACCATTATGGTCTTGGCTACAAAATGATTCAACGCATGGGATATTTAGGTACTGGTCCTTTGGGAAAACAAAAGGAAGGTATTACTGAACCAATTCAGCTATGAACAAAATCCACAAATGATAAGGCTAGACTGGGATACAATCCGAAAAAGACATCAAACCAAAAACATGTTTCTAAGTCTAAGTGGCAGAAAAGGATATCGCCTTCAACATTATAGGAAGTAGACACTCAACAAATAAAAGTGGAGTGTAGAAAAGAGAAAGAGGAATCAACAGTCAAGAAAGAAGAAATAGTCGGTGCTCAAGCTTCGATGGTGTCAGCTACAATAATACAAGAAGTTGAGGTCCCAGAACATATAAGAGATGAAGTAGTAAGAATCAGAGAATTGTTTGTACCACTAAAAGTTCTAGTCACATATACTGGTAGGTAGCAAGTAGACGATTCAGAGACTGACTCAAATGAGTATGAATGGGGTCCTGACCACCTCTCAGACACATCCACTATAGAAACTCTAGAAGAGTCTAGCGGTGTCATAGATGATACTCAAGAGCTAATGTGCATAAAACTAGAGAAAGAAATACAGGAAATTAGACAAAAGAGACAAGAAAATTATGAACAAGGACTGAAAGAAGAATACCAGAAAGCTTCTCATCTATGTACCCCTATGCTAAAATAGAACAAATCAGGTATAGCACTACACAAGAAGAGTTGGAAGCTACAGAACAAGAACCAGTTATCAGTCCAAAGAAAGATGAATGGAGTAGATGACAGCAAATCACAGAAATATCAAGATCATGTCAACAGGTGTGTCAGATACAAATGACAAATGAACCACAACATGAAGGAACTTGCAGTATTAAAGATGTTGTTGTTGATACCATACATACACTTACTAAATCACTTGAAGAAGACTCAGAAACTTCATCTGATGACTCTACTGACTCTGATGACAGTCTTATTCAGGACAATATCTACTTAGCCTCAAATTTGAAATCATCTGATACAAACAATGAAAATTTGTCTATTGATCTTATCGTTGTTCAACCATGATATGACATCCAGTCTAGCATAGTGAATGACGTTACAAGTATGTCTATTAGATTAGATCAACTAAATATTAACATGAACTTTAATAATCATGATCTAACTCTTCCTGGTCTTGAGACACTTACGCAAGGTATTCTTTTGGAACTTGACTTCTTGATTCACCGCTATGATAACAATACCGTGAATGCTCTTGAACCTATCCAAAATTTATCCTTAGTACATCCCGAATTGATTGACTATACTTTACAAAACCAACCCATGAATATACCTATTTTTGCTAATGACTATACATTAGCCTATTATCTCAATGTAGTCAAACCTATGGACTCTTCCACTAGTGAACAAAGTGAAAATATGACTGAAGCAGATATCAAGTATCTTAGTCGCAAAAACAAGAAAAATAAAAATAAAAGATCTGATGGCGAAAACCACATTGTGGAAGTGTCACAATCTAAAAAAGAGAAAATAAAGGATGAACCTAAGGTGAAAACCTCTCTGAGGTGCCTGAAGGTGAGATACTTGATATACTGCCAAGTCATTTCCAGGAGAGGTCTTCCATATTGATCAAGCCAACTCAACCAATGAACATTGGGAGTCAAGAGACACCACACATCATTCATGTAGCTCAATCACTATCAGCAGAAGAATTAAAGGATTTCACTCAGCTATTCTCAAAAAAAAAAAAAAAAACTTTGCATGGAAGCACTCTGATATGTGAGGATTGGATCCTAATCTTATCATGCACCATCTTTCAATCACACCAAGAGTAAAACCAGTTAATCAAAAACTCTATAAGATGCACCCGCATGTAGCACTATTAGTCAAGGCTGAACTAGAAAAACTGCTCAAAGCTGGATTCATCAGAGCTATAGATTATGTCGAATGGATTTACAAACATAATACCTGTGTTGAAGGCAGACAAATCCATCAGAGTTTACACAGACTTCATAGATCTTAACAAAGCATGTCTGAAGGACGACTTTCCATTACATAACATTAACATGATAGTCAACATGACTGCTGGATATGAGATGTACTCACTAATGGATGGATTCTTCAGCTATAATCAAATCAAAATAGCTCCCGAAGATCAAGAAAAGACAATAGTCACCTGTGCATGGGGAACCTTTTGCTGGAACGTCATGCCATTTGGGCTAAAGAACGCAGGAGAAACCTATCAAAGAGTGGTTACTACCATTTTTCATGATATGATGCATAAGAATATGGAAGATTATGTTGATGACACCTTAGTGAAGACTATGAATAGATCAATGCATATTCAAGAGTCAGGTCCTATACTAGACAGAATGGAAAAGTTCAAACTCATATTAAATCCAAAGAAGTGTGCATTCAGAGTGACATCTGCTAAACTACTTGGCTACATCATTTCAAAGAAGGGAATCGAGGTTGATCCTGAGAAGGTCCAAGCCATAATAGAAATGCCACCTCCAAAGAACATCAGTCAAATGAGAAGTCTACAGGGATGTCTCCAATCCATCAAACACTTCATTTCTCAGCTAGAAGACAAAGCTCAACCTTTCAAAAGGTATTGAGAAAAGGAGTAATATACAACTCGGATCAGCAGTGTGAACAACATATTCAGCAAATCAAAGAGTAACTATCGAATCCACTAATATTGATGCCACCGACTCAGGGTAAACCACTAATCTTATATATATCAATAACCGATTCATCACTAGGGCCACTTCTAGCACAACAGGATGACAACAAAAAGGAATGAGCTATTTATTACATTAGTAGGACATTGGTGTCTTATGAGATGAACTACACTATAATAGAAAAAGCATGCTTGGCATTAGTCTTTGCATCACAAAAACTAAGACACTACATGCTAGCACATTTAGTCAAGCTAGTGGCCAAAATTGATCCACTCAAATATCTTCTCAATAAAGCAACACTAACAGGAAGATTGGCGAAATGGGTCTGATCCTTATAGATTTTGACATTGAATATGTGGAATGCAAAGCCATAAAAGGACAGGTAATTGCTGATCAACTTGTTGAAGCTCTGCTTGAGGACACTCAAACGCTACATATAGAGTTTCCAGATGAATCAATAATGCACCTTACTCAACAACCCTGGAAGATGCTCTTTGATGGGTCCTTTACCCAAAATGGTTCTAGTGTTGGAATATTGTTTATTACTCCTCAGAAGTATTCAATCCCAAAGTCTTATAAGATTCTATTCCCCTGCACAAATAACATTGCAGAATATGAAGCTTTGGTAAATGGAATGAAGTTAGTTGTTGAATGGAAGGTTGTTGAATTATATATCTATGGAGATTCTCATCTGGTAGTTAACCAAATCAATGATACATATTAGACTCAAGATGATAAACAGATGCCTTACAAGAGGATGGTGGACGTTCTCAAGAAGTACTTTGCTTTTGTATCATTCCAGTAGATTACTAGATCCGCAAACAGAGAAGCCGATGCTATGGCCACCGTGGCATCTATACTTGAGTTACAAGAGTCCAATTTTCGCTTTGAATTCCTGGTGGAAGAGTTACATTACCCGGACTATGATTCCCCTGAGACCCAAATAGTATGTTCTATTATTGGACATGACTCATCTCGATACAGCCACATCTACTCCTATCTACACGACCAAATTATCCCCAAAAACCTCACTCATAATGAGAAAAGAAACCTAACTCGAAACGCTTCACGACATGCTATTATAGATAATGATTTATTTAGACAAGGTTTGGACAGTACAATGCTTAGATGTCGAGAAACTGAAGAATCTAAATGTGCATTATTGGAAGTTCATGAAGGTATTTGTGGATCTCATTTGAATGGTCTTACTTTAGCTCGGAAACTACTACGGGCTGGCTACTACTAGCCCGACATAGAAAAAGATGCCATCAAATTTGCAAAGACCTGTGAGAAATGTCAACTTCATGGAAATCTCATACATGCCCTGGCAAGGGATCTCATACCATTCATTACACACTAGCCTTTTCAGCAATGGACCTTTGATCTCATTGGTTAGATATATCCTGCATCATCCAACGGACATAAATTTATCATAACAGCCATGAAGTATTTCACCAAGTGGGTAGAGGCAGTTCCGCTCATCAAAGCAACCGGTAAACAAGTCACCTTGTTTATCCTAAACTATTTTATTTGCAGGTATGGGATACCTTCGTCCATTGTGACTGATAATGCCGGACAGTTTAAGAATAAAGATTTCGACGAGCTTTGTGAGAAATTCAAAATAAAACAACACTGGTCATTGGTATATTACCCTCAAGTTAATGGACAAGCTGGGGCATCTAACAAAAACCTATTGACTATCTTGCACAAAATAGTGAACAAATCTAGAAAAGATTGGCATCTGCAGCTCAATCCTGCACTATGGGCTTACAGAACAAGTATCAAAACACCTACTGGGGCTACACTTTTCTCTTTGGTGTATGGGTCTAAAGCAGTATTACCTATTGAAGTAGAAATACCATCTCTAAGAGTTTGTTTGCAAGGTCTTGTTACTGATGAAGATCATAGAATATCTAGATTGCAAGAACTCAAATTGTTGGATGAATGTTGGCAAGTGGCGTTTGATCATCTCAGAGTATATCAGAAGAGAATGTCCAAAGGATATAACAAGAAAGTTAGATAGAGAGAATTTCAAGTTGGTGACCTAGTTCTGAGAGAAAATCCAAAAAATCAATAGTTTCAAGACAATAAAGGGAAGTTTCAACCCAACTAGCTGGGTCCCTACATCGTTACTGCAGTATTCGGCTCTGGTGCCTATCAACTCTCAAATTTGGAAGGAGAACAACTCCATGAACCAATTAACACCATCCACTTGAAGAAATTCTTGGCTTAGCATTCTCTGTGCCATCAACTTGTACAGCTGAAAAAATTATTGGAGAAATCCTAAAAATTGAAAAAAGTCCTGAAGAAATCCTAAAAATTGAAAAAAATCCTTAAAAAAAAGAAAAAGAAAGAAAAGAAAAAAAAAATATATAAAGAGATCAGAAAATGCCCTAGTGAAAACCTGGTAAATAGGCACCTTGGTTAAAAAAAAGAGAAATGACTCTCTACTAAGCAATTGAAAACCTGGCAAATAGGCACCTCTTGTACTCACTCGCTCCATCTATCAACGCAACGTTGGTATTTCCCACTTTCCTGCATCTTTGCTTTCGCTTGTACATATTTTTTCAGTCACTTTTGTGACATCTTGGTTCGTTGGAACCCTCATGACTTGAAACTCATCAATGTCCTAGTCTTAGGTTAATCGATAGACCACATTACATATCCTAAGCAGTGTTAACCAAGTCATCTTTCCATTAGTGAAACCTGGTCATCCACTCCGAGTCATTCGCCTGTCTCCTAACTACCAAAGAGTTTTTATCACTGAGTAAACAGGCAAAACAACATAACAGAAAACAATCACTAAACAGTTTGAGCTATGAATGAAAATTTTCTTTGTGTGTTGTCTTTTATATTGGTTTTTGATTATTATCCATCTGAGTAACTTGAGGAAGTCTATTGTGACTAAGAGGAGCAAGGATTGGGGGCATAATATTTTCTTTATTTTCTGCTTGTAGGAATGATCCCAATAATCTGGAAGAATCTAAATTATTTGGGTGTCTGTGATAAGAGCCTTCACAACAAGGTGAAATCGCCTCACATACCTCGACTCCACTTATTTGTATGCTATAGGGAGGTCCATATCATTTCTTTGTTTGTTTTGAGGGAATTTCGTTATGATGCAATTCGGGTCCTTGCAAAATCTGTCCAAGGATATGAACGAAAAAAGGGTCATTGTGGACAAGATAATTAATATTGCACATTGAAATAGAAAGGAACTCTAACTTGCTTGTTGTGCTCATTATGCTCGGTGATGAATCTTAAGCATTTTAAATCCAGTGACTAGGTTTAGGTTACATTTCGCATATCCTTTTGCATATCATTCTGCATTTTTGTGAATTTAGAGTGATTTCGGTATGGTAATAATCTCTTTATCTTCTAAATGAGAGCTGAAAGCATCATCATTTCTTACGCTAAGTGGTCTATTTATCATCATTTCTTCAATCGAGTATTTGTGTTTTGAGATGTTTAGCTACATACATAAACATTTAATATACATTCATACATTTCATTATTCACTCATCTACATTCATCTTATTGCATAGAAAAATGAAAACATTGCATTACTCATATTACTCATTACATATTCATCTATTTGCATATGAAAAGAAACAAAAATAGACATCCATAATCATTTGCATTACATACATTTATATTGAAAAGAAATGCATACAGATAGAATAAAGCATATAAAAGACATCTCATAAATGAATCAACACAAGTACAATGAAGTCAAATCAAATCTTGTATATATATATATATATATATATATATATATATATATATATATATATATATATATATATATATATATATATATATATCATGTCAAGTCTAAAAGTACAAAATGATGTCGAATGACATATACAAACTACCATCGGAGCAAGAATCGTATAGGCTACAAAAAAATGGGTGTGTCTACAAATAAATATCTAAGCCAACAAAAAGAATATCTAACTCTAGGCCTCTCCCTCATCGCCTGGTGGAGGAGGAGGAGCCTGATGACCGAGATCCTATCAAGGTGCCCGAGCTCCCTCTAAGTGTGCCATATACTGTGAATAGGGGATCACCTACTGCGCTACTGGAACTGCCATGCTATATGCTGCAACATAGTAGGTTGCCCTATTGTTCTGATGCAAAACCTCCTGCTGGAGGGTGTCTCACTCCACTCTCATCATCATGACCTGATGATCACACTCTGCTCTCATCTCTGTAAGCTGACGATCTCACTCTGCTAGCTGAGTCTGAGCCATTGTCAACTATGACTGCAGCTCTACAAGACATGCTCTCATCGATCGCCCTGCGTGAATCCCCTGCTCTCTCGTCGGCTCTCCACCCCCATCTCCACCTCCAGTACCACCCTGCTCATCCCTTTGCTACCGGACCTGTCTCAGAGCTGCTCGCTCCTCCTCAACTCTACCCAATCTCACTCCTACTCTCCCAAGGGATCCACCCTCACCCCTCTATTGTCCAACCTCCATTGGAACCCTGCTGCTACTAGCACCAGGATCACCACCTGTCCACCTTGGAGCCTTAGCTCTTTGTCCCTGTCCCTATCTCTGGCCCTACCTTTGACTTTGTCCTTGTCCTAGTGTGGAAGCATCATCCTCAATATCCTCTATACGAGGTGCCTACTCACCCAGATCTGTAAACCTAGAAAAAGGATGCTGTTGGAACCACTCTCTGTACTGGGGCAATACCCCTGCATCTGCAACATCGTCCATATAGTCCCATCTGAGGCACTGTAGACCAGTCAACTCTTGCATAGCTAAGGCATAGGACAACCGTGGAGACCATCCCTGTCTCTCCTCATCCGCATAATGTGCATAAGTTGTATACTCCTATGAGATCCCTTGAGGCTGGCCATATTGCCTCATCATTCGTGATACGACAAACCGCTCAACAATGGTCTGTGATCTCCCAATAAGTGGGTGCGTAACAAAAAGGTCCCTGCGAACCAGCCGTCAGTCATCCCATGGCTCCAAACCTCTGTAAGGTCTCCACATTATGGCTATCAAATCGTCTAACTGTCACCGCCAAAAATTTGTCTTGCCCAAATGGGGCTGTGTGATATAACTAACATACCTATATATAATTGGTTACCCAAGCTCTCTACTATCATCTACTATCGGCCGACAAATGGGAAGATGCTCCCAAGCCCAAACCTACAAAATGAGTACACCTGTGGCCATGCTTCTGCCATCTCTATATACAATCTCATGCATCTCATGATACATGTGAGCCAATAAGCAAGAACCCCAGCCTAGTCTTTGAGGGGTCTCCATCAATCTCATCATCATCCTACCCCAACCACACTAGAAACCTTGTTGCCCTTTATCTGGCATTAGAAAACAACCGATAAATCCTGCTAGAACACACACCAAAGGAAACTCCTTGCTATATCTGCTCATCATAATGTCCCAACTAATGGAACGGGTCAAAATGTCAAGATCCATGAAGACATGCCTCACTGCCTATAATCCTAGAAGGTGTCCTGAATCATAATCCACCTTATCCCCATCAAAAGGGATATGGAGGATCCTATATACATCCTCGATAGTGATAGTCAACTCCCCCATTGGCAAATGAAACGTGTTATGCTCTGAATGGAATCTCTCTACCAACGCTATGAGCATACCTTGATTCACACGGATATCTGGTAAACTAAGAAGATGAGTCAAACTACACAAGTCAATATGAGCCTGCTCAACCTCTAATAAATGTCAAACTAATGCCATGGTAGGAGGATAAACGCATCTGAAAAGAATATGAGGTAATCGAACCTGCAAAACCCCAACACCGAAGCATCAGAAAGCATTCCAAATAAGTCTACAAGAGAAGTAAAACATCACAACAATCCAACTAAGTCAAATGCAAATCAAAATTTCACGTCTAGACCTTCAAAAATGTCACTATTTCCTACACGACAAAACACAAAAGGGCAGCATCTCATACGAGTCAGGATTGACCTTCGTACGATAAAACATCCTCAAACGACAATTTATTAGACCCTGTATGACAAAATGGTCTTTTTATAGACATGTCGTACGAAACAAGGGTATGGCTAGAATGACAATTCTAATGGCCTTAAATGAAAAAAGAAATTTTAATAGTTACTTGTACAAGACAGAATCCTATCTCACATGATAAAACATAAAATCCCACCCCAAACATGTGAAAAACTTGAAAATGAGCAAAAAAATTCAAAATTGAAAACATAAAGAGGCTTAAGATTGATCACTTACTGCTAGCTCATAGTTTTGAGGTTGATTATGACATCTATGGCACTCGAATCGATGCATACGAGTAGGGACCACCATTTTCTTCACAAAAGGCTTTTTGAATTTTCAAACTTGGAGGGTTAAAATGATTTGAAAATGACACTTTTGTCCCATATATAGCCAAAAACCTAATTTTTCAACTTGCTCCGATGGACCTGAAAATTGTACCCTTAGCTAATTCGCCTGTTCTGATTCCATTTTTGGAATTGAAATCGAAATTCAAGATCATTTTGCTAGTCAATTTCACAATTTGGACCACTTAGTGCTCTTTTCATCAAATGCTCATTCTTTCTTCAAATTGCGCTCAATTTCAAACGCTGAATCTAAATATCAATTTCAATTCCACACATCAATTCTACACAACAACTTTGCGCTCAATTTCTTATCAATCAACGCCAAATCTTCAAAAAAATCCTCAGGATCGATTTGTGCTCAAATAACTTATTATCACCAACAATTGCCTATAATGTATGCTCGTTATCTTTCTATTTCTCTCTAGAGGGGGCATACTCACGACCTTATGACTTCACTTCTTCAAAGTCGAGAAATTTTTTCAATTCTTCATCAAAAGTCGAGCAAAAATATTTTTAACTAAAGAAAATCAATTCTCATTTGCTAAGGGGCATCTCAGCTTCATCGCTTCACATCAAGTTGAGATTTCTCGATCATCTGAATCAAATCAATCGCTAGGGACATATCAGTTTCATCGCTTCAAATCAAGTTGATATTTTTCTTTTTTCTAAATCAATCTCTTAATGTTAATCGGATTTATTGCTTTACATCAAGTTGATTATTCGTTTAAACTCAATCAAGGGTTTAAAGAGTTTCTTTGATCACACTCAATCTAAGCAGGTGTTCAGTTTTGTCGCTTTGGAACAAGCTGGACAGTTTATCTTCGCTCATCGTATCTTGATCAATCAAGTTCAAGATCAATTTTTATCATCACTCGCTGTGTCTAGATCAATCAAGTTCTAGATCAGTAAGATCCGCTTCTTGATCAATCAAGTTCAAGTTCGGTATATTTTGTTTTCTATCATTCCTCAGTTCAATCAAGTTCGGGAACGATATCACTTTAATCAGACTTCATTCAGCTTTGTTGCTTCGAAACAAGCTAAACACCTCGCTCTTCATCTGGTTCATGATCAATCAAGTTCAGAATTGGTATCTCCTAAACATCACACATTCTTTGAACCAACGTGCTGCTCGCACATTAATTCAAAGAGGGGCAAATGTAATACCCTAAAAATGGTCATCTAAACCATGAGCCCCTAATCTCAACAACATCACCAAGGTCCTAACCAAAGGCAATTAAATCAACCTTGAGCACATTATTAATTCTTTAATCATCAAATATCACATGGCAAATCAATTACTCAATATTAATTAAATGTTTATTTAATTAATTTAATCATTTCCAAGAATATCATTTTGATCAATTATCTTATTTTAATTTATTAAATATCCTTGCATATTTCAAAAGTCGAGCAAAAATCTTTTCAACTAAAGAAAATCAATTCTTATTTGCTAAGGGGCATCTCAGCTTCATTGTTTCATATCAAGTTGAGATCTCTCGATCATCTGAATCGAATCAATCACTAGGGGCATATTAATTTCATCGCTTCAAATCAAGCTGATATTTGTCTTTTTTCTAAATCAGTCTCTTAACGTTAATCAGTTTTATCACTTTACATCAAGCTGATTATTCATTTAAACTCAATCAAGGTTTTAAAGAGTTTCGTTGATCACACTCAATCTAAGCAAGTGTTCAGTTTCGTCACTTTGGATCAAGCTGGACAGTTTATCTTCGCTCATCGTATCTTGAACAATCAGGTTCAAGATCGATTTTTATCATCACTCGCTATGTCTAGATCAATCAAGTTCTAGATTAGTAAGATCCTCTTCTTGATCAATCAAGTTCAATTTTGGTATCTTTTGTTTTCTATCATTCCTTAGTTCAATCAAGTTCAGGAACGGTATCGCTTTAATCAAACTTCATTCAGCTTTGTCACTTTGAAACAAGCTAAACACCTCGCTCTTCATCTGGTTCGTGATCAATCAAGTTCAGAACTGGTATCTCCTAGACATCACACATTCTTTGAACCAACGCGCTGCTCGCACATTAATTCAAAGGAGCAAATGTAATACCCTAAAAATGGTCATCTAAACCATGGGCCCCTAATCTCGCCAACATCACCAAGGTCGTAACCGAAGGCAATTAAATCAACCTTGAGTACATTATTAATTCTTTAATCATCAAATATCACATGGAAAATCAATTACTCAATATTAATTAAATATTTATTTAATTAATTGAATCATTTCCAAGAATATCATTTTGATCAATTATCCTATTTTAATTTATTAAATATCCTTGCATATTTAATTAATTAATAAATTTGCCATTTAATCATGCAAAAGGAATTAATTTATTACAAAAGAAGAATCAATCACAAAGCAAGAGTTGAATTGAAAATAAAATAAAAGAATTGAATTGAGAGAGAAATCAAACTTGAGATATTATTTCTTTTTCTAAATTTAGAACTGGAAATCAGAAAAGCAATTAAATTGAATTAATTGAATTATTCTCTAAAATTGGAACTAAAAGCTTTTCAGAAAAAGAAGTTCAATTGCATTGAAAAAACTCTTTTCTTGAATAAATAAAAGAATTGTCTATTTTTATCACAGATGCATGGAATTAATTTATTATTATTTCCAATACAACTTGGACTTCTAATTTGAATGCATTTCAATTAAACTATAATTGGAATCTATCTCAAGGTTAACTAAACTTGATTTCTCAATTATTTTCAATTAATCCTAAATTGAGCTTTTTTGTAATTCTCTATAAATTCAGTCTTCAGCTCTCATTTCAATTCACCCCAGAGATTTTTGAGAACATGCTTGGAGATTATTATCACACTAATTTTGCTCTAGAGTCATTGAAGATCATTGTGCTTTTTTAGATTGTTTGCATCCATATTTAGTTTTACTCACCCATATTGCTTGAATCCATATTGCTTGAATTGATTATTGCTTGAATTATTCATCCATCGTGCATCCATATAGTTAATATCATATAGATTAAATCCTTCATCTTGATGTAGTCTAGTCATTGATATTTCTTATAAAAATCTAAGAGCAATCTTATACTCGCATCTTTTAGAAAGCAATTAGTCACGTTGTTATGGTTTATTATTGATTGATTATTATTTACTAACCATACATGTAATGACTTAATTGAAGTGTTGTGCTTGTAGCTAAATACCCTTTTTCACACACATAGTAGAGCTTACTACAGTATGAACTAATGAAGGGTTAGCAGTGCAATTGATATGCTAGTGTGTTGTCAACTGGCGGGACTCCCACCAGATGAAGAGAAGGTTGACAAAAATTTTGTTGCTTCAGTGAGCAAAGATGACATATGGAAAAGCTATCGGGACATATGTCAAGTTTAATTTGTATCCTCTCCTCAATGAAGTCACAACATTACCTGCAAGTGACATAGGTCCTCCTCCACCAGTGTTTGGCAATTGAAGTGTAGTTGTCTACTCTTCCCACCGGTAAGTGGTAATACCTTTCTTATCCCACAACATGCATGGCATACATTATGACTCTCCTGGATAAGATAGTTAGAGTAAGCAAAGGCAGGTGATTGGATGCATAGACCGGATGACCAAAGTGGAATATGAGGAAGCCTCCTGAGTTTGAAATCAAAGATGAGCATTGGATCAACATGTGAAGTCAAGTTGTACTACAAGGACAAAGAAGGAAGAGTTGAGATGATGGGTTTGCCATCCTGGACAATCAATTGAGAGGAGAACTGGTCAAATGAAGATAAGGATTTTTCATTTGCACACATGAAGTTACCAAGGTTCAGATGGATATTATTGTTGCCACCAATGTAGATGGTTGGAGATTGATAGCATGAAGTCATCAAGAGTCCCTACTGGTAAACAAGGTTACCGACATGCAGCTAAGTGAATTGAGAGACAAAAGTAAAGTACTCTCAATCAGATGAAGATGCAAAATGGTGAGTCACCCTGATGACTATTAAGGACCGATGTGCTTGATGAGCAAATGTGTTTCATCGACAAGACAGAGAAGGCATGAAGGTTAACCGGTAAGGCAAGATATACCGGTAGGGTTAGGGTGTTGGTAGGCAAAGATAGATTGGTAGTATGAAGCATACACCGATTGTGTGTTATTGGTCAGTGACCAAGTCAAACTGACATAGAGAGCCAAGGTGGATGCCAACAAAGGTTCCAAGTAGAGTTGAAGTGGCATGCATGCACATGTTGGTGTAGTGTGTCAGTGAGGTTGTTTGCTATTGGTCCAACATTTAATGGCAATTGCAAAGCTCGAGAGATGATGGCAGAGGTTTGTGGCTTGAGATCAAGTAAACAACAGTGATCTAGGATAGACTGGTCTATAAGATCAAAGTGGGTGAATGTAACTGCATCATGCACATGATTGACAAAACACAAAGCCGAAAATCATGCTACAGACGGCTAAAAATAGAAGACGTGAGTCACAAGGTAAAGAGAATGGTGATGTTAATTGATGACTTGCAGATCATCAATCAAGAAGATGAGATCTAATTGGATATGACATGTCACAATAATTAGAGAAGAGATTTGAAGAAGATTTTGTGAATGGTGGAAACCCGAGCGCACCAAAGTTCAAACTTATGTTTAGGCGGGAAAGTCTGGATATAAGTATGCGGACCAAAGATGGAAACATGTTGATGCTGCATGGAAGAGTAATTATAGTGAAGTAAGTGGAACCAAAAGGAAAATCATTTAGTGAAGTTCACTGAAGATTATAGTGATTGAATGAGAGAGTGGTTAAACCATTAAGAGAGTTTAATAGTGAGTCAAACCGATAAAGTCCAAAGTAACCAGTAAAGCAGCAAGATAGGATAAGTGCAGAGGGGAACCGATGGTATTCAAGCTAGCAAGAAGGAAGTGTTGAGTGAAGCAGGTGTATGTGTGTGGGGGAGAAAAGATCCGACAAGTAGAGAGTAGAAAAGGGATAAACCGATGAGCAGAGTAACCGACAGTAGGTATATGATCTAACTGTTCATTCAATAGGCAAATGTAGAACTGATGTATCAACAATAGAAGGTGAAGGTGAGCAGAGAGATAGAAGGAAGAGTAGGAGTCTACCGATAAGGCAAAGGAGGTGAGAAACTGACAGAGTAAAGTGTATGCAGTGGTTACAAGATTCACTTGTAATCAAATTATTACTTTTGTAATTGATCATGTTCAATATAGATCACTAAGTTGGAGCTCAGTGCAGGGGTTGGTGCTCCTTGGGTTGGTGCCTGTGATGGTGGGAAAACGGTGAATGATAGATCAAGAGGAAAACTACCCTTTCCCTCAAAGAGAGATGAGAGTTTCACCATTGATTATCCTTCAAGCACTTTTCACCATTACATTAGGAAGAAGGGGATGTGATAATTCACTATATTCAATCTCTCCACCCAAAGATGATAGATTGAATTCTGAATGATTTGAGAATGTTAGGATGATCCCCCTTTTCCTTGTTTGATTTGGAAAGGAATTGATTGAATTATGTAGTGCAAAAGTGACAAAGAATTGATTATAACTTCACATCAAAATAGGGGATGAAGTTGTGCACCTGGATCTAGCAGTGAAATGTCAAGATGAAGTCTCCCTATGAATTTGAGGAAAAATTGCTCGGACCATGGTGGGAATGTACACGGTCCTTCGAAAAATCCATGAAACAAAAAGGGTTTTTCCACCTCTACAAATGAAGCCTAGATCTGAAAGTACAGCTGCACACCTGCAACCTACACATAGAAAAGAGAGTAAAATGGGTTGGGATTAGGGGTTTTCCTTTAGGTCAAACCCCAGTTTTGGAATTAACCAAGTAATGAAAGAAAGTACTTGCAAGTAGATGTAAATGAAAGACTGAATTGTAAATCACCTCAAGGGAGGTTGTAGTAGTAATGTTGATAGAAATGCTTGTGTGGAATTGAATGTTGAAATCAATCTCCTCTTCAATGGTTGAATCCTTGACTTGAATACAACACCTAGCCTTGAAGGGAGACTTGAAAATTCTCAATGCTAGAAAAGAATTATTGAATGATTGAATGCTCTTTAATGCTTGATCGCTTGTGAATTTCTCACTCATCCAACCTTATACAAATGAGAGGATGAATGCCCCTTAAATACATGTTGGTAGATTTGAATTTCATCATGGGTTGACATTGGGAGAGTTTTCCTGCTCACTTCACAACCCACAATGCATGCTCTAGGAAGGTCCTGCCCCAAAATAGGACAGGGACATGGGTGCCATGCTGAGGAAAGGGGCACCATGTCGAGGATAGGGGCACCATGCTGTGGACAGGGGTGCCATGCTGAGGACAGGGGTGCCACACCCTTGTCCTACCCCTTTCTCCAGGGTAGAGTGCGGATAGAGTGATGCGAAGACTAATGAAGAAGTTTTTTTCGCAAGCTAAGCAATCTTTGGTCTCCAATCAAGCTAGATGATTCAAGTTTGCATGCGTGAGGACCCTAATGCAGTCAAAAATTGCTAGGGTCACAATTTTATAACATTACAGTACCCTAAATGTTGTAACCGATGTTTCATAGTGAGGCTAGATTGGAGTAGTAGACTCCAACAACATTTCTCATTGATGTTTTCCCATCTTGGGTTTTCCTCATATATATTGATGTCATGTGATGTGCATTTGTGTGTTCTTACTTTGTGATATCCTTCCTTCTTTTACTAGTAGGTTAACTTGGCATTAGGATTGGTAACCGATAATCACTCTTAGTTGTAAGAGGTTAGGTAATTGGAAACCACTTATTCACTACCCCGCTCTCAATGGCATATTTTGTTCAACATTGGATTGATTTACCACTCCCCCCTCTCAGTCCTACTAGGTGTTCAACATAAAATGCACAACATCATCTTCTCTACAATATTTTAATGACTAAGATAAGCTCTAGGAGAATAAGGAGGATCTAAAGGGATTGATAAACAAACATTTAAATCTTGCCCCCCTTGCACTAGAGTATGCCTATGAGAAGAGGATGGGGTCATTTTTCTCTTCAATTCTCTCTCTCCATTGGAGAGATCATTGATAGGAGTATTGAATCTTTCTTCATTCACATTAGATACCTTAGGAGAGTTACAAGTATTAATTTTGTTAATGCCATCTCTAGGATTATCATTGTCTATAAAAAGCCTTTATGTGATCTACGCATGTAATGCATGTTCTTAAAAATGTTATCATAAAACAACATATGACATGGATAAAATCTTTGAGATATTATTTGCAAGTAGGAAATATCTTGGAAACCCTAAAAATGCAATATGCAAGAGTACTATGAATGAAAGAAGCAATGTAAAATGAAAGAAGTCATTATCCAACACATGATTGTGATAAATGTAACTAAATAGAAATGTAATCATAGGTGAAGTAGAAAAAAAAATTGATTTAGTAAATTCCATTATGAGTGCCTAAAATCAGATCTAAAAATATTAGTGAAAAATTATGCAACCCACAAGCTAAAATTAGAAAAATAAATTAGGTTTTTAATGATTTCAACCTCTAAATTTATGTTTTTATCTAAAAATATGATTTATGAGTGCAAAATTGAAAGCTAATAGGCATACAAATTAGATATGAGACAAAAAAAAATCAAAATTAAGCATGAAAGAGGTCTTCATCAAAATGTAATGGAGGGAAATTGGGAACTAGGTTTTTACCAAGTAAATCCACTAAATAATCTAATTAACACCACTACATTGAAAGAGGATTAAACCCAATAGATCTAAGCTCAATACCTAATGGGGAAAGGTCTGAGATTCTGATTGGATTCAACTGGTTGGATTTGGTTATCCTCTTTCTTAGTTGAATTTAGAATGTAATTGTGAAATTAGGGAAAAATAAGGGAAATTGAGGTAAATTGCCAGAAACGGTAAGCTACAAATGTCCCATGAAGCCACCAATTGAGATTTGGAAAAAATAAAATGTTTAGAACCTGTTCCTAGAATTTCAACTTGATTTTTTAGGACCAGGTAGCATAGATTTGCCTTGGTCCTCTGAAAAATTCTACTATCAAAAGCTAAACCTATTCATCACTATCGACATTGTCGAAATTCCCAAGTACAACTCCAACAGTTGTTTTGCACACAAAAAGAAAGGGAGATATGTTGGGGATAGGGTTTAGGAATTAACCTTGAATGAAATAATGCAAATACTAAAATAATTGTTCAAAAGATATACCTCATATCTACAATTGTTGATGATAATGTAATGCTCTTTGAATGTAATCAAAAGTGTTAAATGTAATGGCATGACAAACACATGGACATGAAAAACCCTAATCACACACACATGCTTGCATGAAGGTTGATGCAACTTTGCTCCATAATGCTTGAATGATGAATATGAAACCTTAAATCTGTGAAAATGCTTGATGATGAATGCTTCACATATGCATGAATAATAGGATATGTGATTGATATCAAAATGAATTGATAAGATGTCTTTATATAGGGTTCCCTAGGTAAACTATCTATTTGGCCGACCTTCAATGGTCATGAGTAGCCTTGGGGATCAAATGCTATCTAGGAAATATAGAACCTATCCTATTTCAAATTGGGTCCCATTTGAGGGAGACCAAGGCATTTTGGGGTGCCCCAGTCCTTCTACAAACAAGACCAAAACAAAGAGAAAGGGGGGAGGGGATCTCATAATGGGACTCACTAAAGGGTGTTCATGACATAAAAGTTAAAGAATAGGGTCAAACCAGACCTAGAGAGGGGATGGAGATAAGACATGCTAAAGTAGGAGCACAAACATGATCTGTAAATTGGACCAGTGACAATTTACGATGCTACACAATTTAAAAAACTAAAAAATTAAAAAAACATTTACCAATAAATCTATTTTTGCTACAACCTACTTGTGATAGTGGTTATACAGTTGTAAAGTCATACCATTAGTTGAGGGGAAGAAAATTTTTTAAGGGCTTAGCACAAGTAATTTTTTAAATTTTTTTTAGGAATTAATATTTAATATATATTGATTTGGGTCTTTTGAGCATGATGGTGAGGTCTATTTTGACCCTAAGTTCTTTGAAATGGTTCTTACCTCCTAGATTTGACAACCACCTCCTAGCTTCAAACCCTTATAGATTCAGACTTTGATGTTCAAATTGAATGAAACAAATGGAAAACATGGCTTTATTGAACCCACTAAACCTAATGGTGAGCTCATATTTGCACTAACATGCATCAATTTTGACCTGAAATACAAAGCCATGAAGAGAAAACCCCCAAATCTAGTATTTCAATCATTTTTTAATTTCCAAACCATCATTTGATGTAGGAGAAGAGCATAGTCAACATTACAAGATCCAACAAGATTTGCAACCTAGATATCTCAGATTTGACTAACAAGAAGCAATCCCACAAGCTATGATACTATGTTAGAGATGGTATATAATAATCTATACAATGCAAGATGGTTTAAGTTTATAGCCACCCAAGATCTAAGACTAAATGAAAGCATAAGAGAGATCAACTATGAAACAATATAATGCTATTCTATCAAAGATGCAAATGATAGATTTCTTTCAACATAACAAGATTACAAAGGGGACCCCTTGGTTATATTGGCCAAGGTAGACATAGGATTGTATAAGATTATGGAATATGCATTAATCTCATGACTTGAGACAACTAGCAAGATAAGATAGGAAATTTATGATCACATGACAACTAAGACTTCTAAAAATATTCCTAAGACCTATGAGTGTACCCTAAGTAAAATTAAGTAACATGTGTGATTAGGACCCAGGTGATGAGAATGCTAGGTAAAATACCCCTTTTGTACCAACAATAATGACTTTGTAGTATTGCTCCTTGATAGTAGAGTTTGGAAGAAACATACACCTTCCATTTGTATGTTTGCAATATTATATATTGATCTATCGTCAATGGTGTTAATCCATGAGATTATATTTTACCCTTTTCTAAACTCTATAAAATTATAGAAGAAATTACATGTTAAGATCATCTCCACTCAGCCATATCTCTCGTGATTTAGAATGTTGATCTAACACTCCTCTCATGCTAAAATATTATAATATTTTGCCAATAGAAATTTTTCCCTTGCATAATATTCTAGATACATGCACATTCAAATTTTCTATTTCCAATTCACACATTTCCTTCTCCTGAAAAAATGTTTTGAAAGTTATGTTGTTCCATGTTATTAAATTATCCTTCATGTAATAATTATTCTTGTTAAATATGTGCATTCTTGATTTATTAAGGTCGTGTGCATCAATCCACCAATATACTATAACTTCCATTAAATTTGGGCTTTTGTACATATCTTTGAAGCAAATTAGCTTTGGGGGCTAGTTTCTCTTTCATGATACATAATTCCAACAAGAAGTGATTGAGGTGGATATAGGTCTAATTTGGGAAATGGGAAGTAATGGAAGTGATGGACTTGAAAAGAACTGAGAAGGGGGGGGCGGGGGTGTGAATCGGTATAAAACTACTTTAAACACTGACTGGTAGATATACTTAACAAGTTTATTAAACAATATGCATGCAATCCAAAATTATATAAAAGCATCCACAACAAGTAAGACATCCACCATAACACAAGTGTTTATACGTGGAAAACCCAAAAGGGAAAAACCACGGTGAGATGGAACTCACAAGTTAACTATCTGCAGAAATAGATAACTAATCGGTTAGGGTCTACAAAGTGATCTACTAGGAGCGAATCTTGTTAAAGATCCCAAAGCTTAGTTAAAAGCTATAACCTATAAAGGTAATACCCTGTTAGGAGTAACCTCAGAGAGGATTTCTAAATCCAAACTAATGGATCACCTTGTTAGAGGATTTGAATAGTGAAGCTTGTTAGAGCTTACCTGGTTAGGGGATTTGACTGTTACAATGATTAGAAAAAAATAGGTAGTGTGATCTAGTAATAGCACAACTTGCTTGTATAGATCCTCTTCTGCGCAATCAACACTTCTTTACCAACATACTCTGCAACTTAATTATTTTGCCTTTGCACATAACATATCTCCTTCGCTTCTCATTTCCACATTAAAATAATTCATTGTGATGTCAATATATAGACATTAAGATTTCATGTCGGCCTCTAGAAATCATGGCACAATTTCCTAGGTGCAATGTATCTGGTCAAACAATCATAACTCATCACAAAAATACCACCAAAAATTATCGATGAGGATAACTCATCATGACTAGTGATAACTCATCACATAATTAATGAGTACCGGTTGGTTTTAAGCATATAAACCATTTACCCTTTGATGCTCCTATGAAAGTCTCCTTTGGATCTTCATGTCAATGTCGAGCTATAAATCTCCACTAGTTCTCTTCATGCATATACTAGTTGTCATCATGTATCGGTTAGATATAAACCTCTAGCATACCGGTTGTAGTATAAACAATTTTGAAGTCACACCGGTAGACAATATGAACATATTTGTGTGTATGTGTTTCATCAATGACAACATACGATGAAATTAATCATTGCAATCATCATCAAGCCAACAATCTTCCCCTTTGGCATTGATGACAACACTTAGAAATTTTTTGCAACAATATCGCTAAGTGTGGTTACAAAAAAAATTTATACACATATACACATACTCCCCCTTACTACATACATAAAAATTTTCAAAACACATACATATTTCTACTCTCCCTTTGACAACAATCCCAAATTGAAAAAGCAATATATATATATATATATATATATAGAAAATCTGTAGCAAAGTGTTTTTCATATACAACAACTTGAAAAGTGAATCAAGATTCATGCATTTGCAATCATTAGGAAAATGACACTAAAATTCCTCTTCAACTGAGATAAAGCATGTTCCCATGTCTCCAACAAGTTCTCAGTGAGCTCAAGTGTAGACATAATCTGAGTATGGAACTCTTCTATGGAATCAAGTGAATGGGTTTTTGGAGTAGCCAAAATAGCTTCTTTATTCGTGTAGGCTCTTTGTAGTATGTCTACTTGGGATGTAAGTTGACTCTTCAATTCCTTCAGTGACCAGAGTCTTCTTGCTTTCTCAAGATCATAGGTATCTAACCTGTTGTGCAAATCATCCATAGATTTGCTAAAAGCAAAAACAAAGTCTTGAAGTGTTACATATGCATTGCATATCTTTTCTTGCTCCTGCTCAATTTCAGTTCTCCTGCTATTGATACCAACAAAAAAGAATGAAACATTAGAATTAGATGCAAGATATTTCCCTTCTTTTTCAATAGCTTGTCTTAATAAATCTTTATTAAGCAATAGAGCAAGTTTTCCTATATCAATCTCTTTCATAAGCTTCTCTCCATGCTTCTTCCTATAACTCTTCTCAACATATATTTGTGCTGCTTCTTCAAGCGACTTAATTTGGTCAGATGCATCAGCAAACAATTGACCAAGTTTGCTAATAGGTGTTGTCAGATGCCTTGTAGTTGTTTCTGGTAGTAGACTTGTCAGAATATCTACAACATTCTAAATGGTTTATGCTTCCATTCTTTGTTCTTTAAGTCTCTTTTTATGTGCCCTAGATTGCATGATAGTTGTAGTCTTCATCATTTCAGATGCACTCATATTATCAACAATTATAGGCCCTGAGGTGCTTAGTGAGTCATCTTCATCTTCATCTTCATCAGTTTGTTGAATGACTAATGATGTTATCGGTTCAGAGGTTGTTACCTTAACAATTTCTCCTTTCTCTTGTTCTTTCTCCGTTTCCTGCTTAGAGATCTATGAATCAACTTTTGCATCAGATTCCTTCTGAATGTCTTGTGAAACAAAGGGCAACTGGGATTTCACTGGTTGTTCCTTTGCAGGTGGAATATCCACTCTTGGTTGAGTTGTCGGTTTCTCAACTGAAGTAACCTGCAAGTTAGTGATTTCAGGTGACTGCATATCAGGTGTGGTTATGTCACTAGATAAATCTATTATATCCTTAATATCATCATCAAGTATGACTCATTAGATAATAGTGTCATCCTTGATAGGATAGATAATGTCAGCTTGCACAATCTCTTCCTCATCCATTTCAGGTTGATCAATAGTATCTTTCTCATTGTTGGAAGAATGAATAATCTCTTCCATCCGTTTGATGTTGCAAGTAATCTAATGAGTCTCAATCTCAACAGTTTGCACCTTTCCACTAATTAGCATCAATCTTCTTGATTTATAAGCAAAATGAACTTTGTACTTATCAACCAATTCATTCA
Source organism: Cryptomeria japonica (assembly GCF_030272615.1). Lineage (NCBI taxonomy): Eukaryota > Viridiplantae > Streptophyta > Pinopsida > Cupressales > Cupressaceae > Cryptomeria > Cryptomeria japonica. Next base: position 187,557,406 of record NC_081408.1, read on the forward strand.
ACTCATCCTTTGACAAATTAGGAAAATATTGTAAAAATATATCATCTATAATTCCTTTCTCCTTCTTTACAGCTTCCTCCCATTTATTGAATAGTGTACAAGGAATTAGAGATATATTTTACAAGATCATGAGGTAATCTATTGTAATGGCACAAATAAATGATTACCTATTGAATAATGTGTTCCTTTTCATCTTCATTGAATGAATCAAAATGTTCTTTGACATTATCAAATCTATTCCGTCCTAGTGTCTTCATTGTTCTCTCAAAGATACTCTTAGGTTTGTAAGTTGAGACATCAAAAGACATAGTTGCCTTTGGCACATTCTTCACTAGTTTGGCTATTTTACCAACTACTTTCATCTTCTTGTGATCCTCCTCAGTGTCAGTACCTTCAGACTCTTCTTGGAGAATTAGTTTCCAACCTCTCTTCTTCGATGTTGTCTCCTTTTTCATGTAAACCTTAGGTTTCGGTTCCTTTTTGGTTTGGACACTTCGTGTCACTCCTGTACTTTTCATCACTGGAGGTGCTTGCTCAGCCTTCTTCTTCTTACCTTTACCACTTATAGTAGAAACACTACTGGATTCAGCTTGTGTGGTTTGAACTTCAACTGTATCCAATTTTTCCTTCTTTTTATCCACTGGAGATGCCAACAGGTTATTGGCATAACCAATCAATAAGTCATAGTTGACTTCATAGCTCATATCCTCCATTTCTTGTTCTCTAGGCTCAATAGCCTCCATTAAACAAAAAATAGTGGTAACTGTAAAATAAATATCCTTAGCAAAGTGTTTTACCACATCCTCAGGCAATCTTACTCTCATACTCATTTTCTTCTAAAATTCATTGAAGTATTTATTCATTGCAACAGAGAAGGTATTCCTCACAACCTTGATAATGTCCTTAATCTGGGCAGATACCGGTAGATCCTTAGACCATTCAAGATCACTGATTCCTGGTAGGAAATTCTGGAAATAAAAGAATAGACCAATCAATAACTATCCAAATTTAAACTTTTGACTGCTATCCTTCTTGATAGACTGAAGATTCAAAAATAATTGGCTCCTTATGGCCTCACATAGGTCACAATTAACATTTTCAGCTATCATCTTGTAAGCAGTATGTGCTGCTATAGATGGAACACTATTCAATATTCTATAATAAAATACACTGTAGCATATATGTTAGGATTCCCACAGATACTGAGAGGGGGGGTGAATCGGTATCTAACCAGTTTGTAGATTTTCTTAACTTAAAACATGTAGAGCATATTAATATAGTGTACCGGTAAACAAAAAGTAATGTAATAACCAGAGATAAAAACAACCACATGAAAAACACACCATAACACAAGGATTCAATGAGGAAACCTGGTGTGGAAAAAACCTCGGTGGGATTTGTGACCCACAATATTCACTTACTGGCCAATAAGAGAATATTACTGCTACAAGAGGGGCTTGCACATGCAGGAAGGCCAATTGCCTAGAGCTCACTACTCAAATACAAAATAAGAAGTCTCACTGACTTACAAAATGGATTATATAAATCCAGTGTCTTGTATTGCTTCAAAGTAGCATCTATAATGCCAGATCCAGTTTCGGTTTCTGCTCTGCTTCTTACATAAACCCTTAACCTAAATTTACATAATAGGTCTGTCTTATTTTGCCTAATTACATTCATCTTACTTCATTACAAAATGTTCTACAATGATCTCTCTTATATAAGAGTCATTTTACAACTTGCCAAGTCGGCTTACAATGATTTTACAAATAATAAATAAAAATATTACAGCAAAAATCTTGTCGGCCTCTGTGCTGGTATGCTTCCTTTCACTGTCGGTGCCGGTGGTCTGAGTGCCGGTGTAGAGTCTGATCTTGCTAGTGCTGGTGGAATGCCTTGCTAGTGTCATAGGATTGTAAGGTTGCCATCAATGACAAAACCTTCAATCACTTACAATGTCTCATTGGAGTGTGCATATGCCAACAATCTCCCCCTTTGGCATTGATGACAACACTCATGAGAAAATTCCAAAAGTGTATCCAAAACTTGTAATCCAAAAATTGTGTACCAAAAATATATGAGCCCCCCCTAAGGAGATAAGTCTTTTGCTGATTATTTTCTCATACTACTACTCCCCCTTTGGCATCAATGACAAAGGTTGCCAAGGTGTCAATAGAGTTATAGTTTTTTTGTCTCAACCTTGTAACTGGGTGATTACAATTTGAAAAAGATTTGCCAAAACCAAGTTTATGCTATCCTTAAACTTCTTACTGTCTTTTATTGCTGCCTCTATTCTTTGAACTGTACCGATGAGGTGCTGCATATGCTCTGCCGATGTTTTCTGTCCTTGTACTAATGCCTCAGATATTTCCTTCCTCAAGAATGCTAGATAGTCCAGTCTTGGACTTAGTCTTAGTCTCATATTTTTAGCCTTGTTTATTATTCTCTCCTTTTCTCTCTCTAGCTTCAGTAACTCTTCCTCAGAACCTGTTATCTTTTGCTCAAAAACTGATAATGTATCAGGTGAATTAACAAAATTGTCAGCAAGTTTATTTATTCCTTCTTATACCTTGCTCATTTTCTTATCTATGTCAACTATTAAAAAGTTTGTCTTTCAAGTATCTTTGTATAAAGTTTTAAATTCCTTCAATGAGTTGCATAGTTCTGGTAGAAGTGTGTCAAATTCCCTAGTACACTTCTTTATTTGATCCTCAAAGAATTTTTGTTTTTCAATTTCCAACTTGTCTTTGAATGCCTGTTCCTTTATTTGTTCAACTGTCACCGTGTTGTTAGTAATATACTTCGACAAAGTGTCAAGTTGACTCAAAGAATCCTTATTATCTATGTTGATTGTGTCATCTATAGCTTTATAAGCTTGTGAACTGCAATCAGTTATTTTCTTCAAAGAATCTAAAAGAACTCTAGTTACATTGGTTGATTTGTAATCTGCTGAGGAGGAACCAACATTCTGAATTTCGTCGGTGGAGGAAGTAAACATGCTTGTAGTGACCTCTGGTAGGTCAGTCTATGTTTCCATTTTCTTAAGAAAGGGTTTTTGTTTCTCTCCTGTTGTCGGTGGCACTGTTTCCACATGAACCTATTCCTGTACAGGAGCCTGTTGCTTTGCTTGTCTCTCTATCTGTTGATCTGTTTCAGTCTCTGTCAGAGTCTCTGTCTATTTCTCTGTGCTATCATCTTCAACTTTTCCTTCAGTGTTATCAATGTTGTCAATTGCCACTAACTCACTAGCCATGTCAGTCTTAACGGTTGTGTCTTTATCTACCACAATGTTGACCTTTTGAGTATCAACATCAACTATGTATAGTATGTCTGAATTAGGATTACTATCCTCTTGTGATACATCCATACTATCATCTGTCGATTGGTCTTTTGTTGTTGTTACCAGTGGAGTAATCAGAGGTGGTGGGGATAAGTTATCTTTTATTTTGATACTAGTAGGTCCACCAACCTTTCCTTTACCCTTATCTTTGTCCTTTTGATAGACTTTGATAGGCTTGGGGTTCCTGTATTCTTCTTGCTTTTCCTTCTCCACAATGAATATATCCCATCCATTTTCTATTTCTTCTGTTATCTCTTTTACTCTTCCTGCCATTAGTGCAATATGTCGGTGTGCAGTAGAGAATACTGACTGGTTGGGCTTTGCAATTAGATTATCTATTTCATTTGGAGAGTTGACTGGGTAGACATCAAGTAATTTTTCAAATTTGATTTTCTTGTCCAATTCTACAACAGATTGTCTTGTTGCTTCCAATCTCTTGAATAATTCATCTGGTAGTTCATCTACAACTTGCATCAAAAACTTCTTATAGATATCCAGGTGTAAAATGACACTGTTTTCAACTTGCTCTTTCTCATCTGCTGATAGTGTATCATATAATTTTTCTATGTTCTTGAGTTTTCCTTCTTCTGTGATTTCATCCAACAGTTTGTCAATCAGAGAAATATTCTGTTGAGTCCTCTTCTTCTTAGGTGTTAGCTTTTTCTTTGGGGCTGTCTTCTTTATCGGAGACCTCAATGCCTGTTGTTTTTGTGTAGTTCTTCTAGGCGAGGGTGTGTATACCGGTGAAGGTTGTCTTTTCCTTACAACTCTTTTAAATTCAGCTGGCTTGTCACTCTCTGAAGAAGTTGCTACTGGTGACAGGTGAGTTTGTAGTTGTTGTGCCTGTAACTCATCTTCAGTGATATCGGTTTGTTTTAGTACATCTTCTTTTATAGCCTTAGCCTACCTTGAACCTCTCCTTACTGTTGCTTCTACTTTCTTTACTCTCTTCTTAGATTGAATTTGACTTTCAATGGTCTCAGCACTACCAAATACCTCTTCCTTAGGTTCATTTGGTTCTTCCAGAAGGGCTATAGCATATGTTTCAACGATGTGGTCATCAGTCTCATAACCCATCTCAGTAACCCAAATTGTTCTTGGGATAACTGCTTCCATCCAGATCTCATCCTTTTTAATCACAAAACATATATCATCTTTGTATTTGTTTACAATTTTCTGTGACAGTCTAACTCTTTTGTTCATTTTGGCCTTTAGTGCTTGAAAATACTCATCAATATTCTTTTGTTTGCTATGAATTCAGGTACAAAAGAGGATGCCATGATTATAAATACCTTTTTCTGCCTTTGGAAGGATTGATCGTTGAAATTCTTTGCCTCTTTGCTCGAAATGCCTTAGCTCTGGAAATTTCATGCTCTTCAAATGTTTGAATGCTCGGTGAAGTAAAATGGAGCCAAAAACATTAATTTATAATGTCAATCTGCCAACTACCACATTTAATGTATGTTGGTTAAGTAATCACTTAACATAACTATCGGTATAGAAGTAATTTCAACTTCTTCCCATCAATCGAGGGAATAATGGCATATGCCTCATTGATTGCCAAACCCTCAAAGAAATTTCTTCAATTTGATGAAGAGACTCCTGCCGGTGGAGTGCTACTCTGTTCTGCCGGTGGAGTGCTACTTTGTCCTGTCGGTGGAGTGTTGCTTAGTTCTACCGACGGAGGAGTATTCCCAACACCATTTAGTTCTGATTTCTTGATCCATTGTTTTGAGAATTCCTACTTAACTTCTTCAACTTTTTCTTTTCCTTTCAAACTAGAACCTTTGTTGTCAACTGGTGAGGACTTGCCTCTACAAAATTTAGCAATATGCCCAATTTTGTTACTTGCATAACAAGTCACATTATTTCTCTGAATAGCCTTTCCATAAACTATGTCGGTTTGTGTTCTGCATTGATTAGATAAGTGTCCATATCTTCCACAAACATAACATCTCACATTCATTCTGTAATTTTCAAAGTTATGACCAACTTTGTTGCATTTTGAACATTGACCGGTGGGGGTGTTGGTATTCTAATAGTTTCTAGATCTACATTCATTTTCTCTATGACCATACTTATTATAGTTAAAGCATTTTCCATTAAATTTATAAGCAGTAGGTTGTCTTACCGATTTTCTATGATCCTGTGTGTTTGCAGTACCAGAGCTTTCACCTACTTCAAAGCCAATTCCACAAGTGTCTAGTTTAGGTTTTTGATTCTTTAGCAAGTTACCAAGTTCTTCTGAGCTTTTCTTGAATTTCTCTTTATATTGATTTGCAGTATCTAGTTCTCTTTCTAAAACTTCTTTCTACCTCATCAGTTCATTTGAGTCATTCTGAGTGTGCATTAGATCTATCTTCAACAGATCATTTTCATAACTAAGTCTTGTGTTCTCATTTGCAGCATCACTTAGTCTTCTAGTCAAATCTTCTTCATTCTTCTTTCTATCTTCAATTTCTTTACAAAATCGCATAGTCATATCCTGCATCTCATTCTTTGTTGTCATGTTCTCTTGCTTCAGCTTGTTTATCATATCATTAAGAGTTTCTTTTTCATCATTCTCATTTTGCATCTTTTCACAAAGTTCTCTTCTCTTGTTTCTTGAAATAGTAAGATTTTCTTGAAGTGCTTGAATAATATCATGAGTAACCTTTATATCATCTTCAAGTTTGATATTTTTCAATTTTTTTGCATCATAGTCTGAGAGAGCTCCTTCAAGCTACTTCATCAAGTTTTCCATCTCTACCGGTGTCAAGATCTTCCTCAAGCTATTAGGCTTCTGAAAATAGAGGACCAGGCTTTGATACCAATTGTTAGGATTCCCACAGATACTGAGAGAGGGGGCGAGGGTGTGAATCAGTATCTAACCAGTTTGTAGATTTCTTAACTTAAAACATGTAGAGCATATTAATACAATGTATTGATAAACAGAAAGTAATGCAATAACCAGAGATAAAAACAACCACATGAAAAACACACCATAACGCAAGGATTTAACAAGGAAACCCGGTGTGGGAAAAACCTCGGTGGGATTTGTGACCCACAATATTCACTTACTGGCCAATAAGAGAATATCACTGCTACAAGAGGGGCCTGCACATGTAGGAAGGCCAATTGCCTAAAGCTCACTGCTCAAATACAAAATAGGAAGTCTCACTGACTTACAAAATGGATTATATAAATCCAGTGTCTTGTACTACTTCAAAGTAGCATCTATAATGCCAGATCCAGTACCGGTTTCTGCTCTGCTTCTTACATAAACTCTTAACCTATAATTCGCATAATAGGTCTGCCTTATTTCGCCTAATTACTTTCCTCTTACTTCATTACAAAATGTTCTACAATGATCTCTCTTATATAAGAGTCATTTTACAACTTGCCAAGTCAGCTTACAATGATTTTACAAATAATAAACAAAATATATTACAACAAAAATCCTGTCGGCCTCTATGCTGATATGCTTCCTTTCACTGCCAGTGTCGGTGGTCTGAGTGTCGGTGTAGAGTCTGATCTTGCTAGTGCCGGTGGAATACCTTGCCGGTGTCATAGGATTGTAAGGTTGCCATCAATGACAAAACCTTCAATCACTTACAATGTCTCATTGGAGTGTGCATATGCCAACACTATAACCATAGCTGCCAACTTTACTGTTGGGTCCTTGATGTTATTGAGAGAAAAAGCACACCCATCAAGTGTTGATCTGGTTAGAGTGTTTACTTTCTTTTTTGTAATATGCCTCAGCTTAGGTACTTCACTGGTTGAGTAAAAACTAGTTACAACTTGAATAGCTTCCTTGGTTATAGTACGAGTCCTTTCCAAATACATGTTTTCCCCATGAACACAACTCAAAATAATTTGGATATGTTCTTCTTCAAAATCTTCAAGAAAGTAAGTTGCGTTACGGAACCCTTTCTCATAAACCCTAATATATTATGTTTGAATATTTCTATTTTCATCGCAAAGGGATTTCAATTGAGAATAGATCGACAATGATCCTAAATCCTCAATTTTGCAATCAATGTAGCTAGACAAATCTCCTTTCACTACGACACCACTAGGAACTTGTGACAAAGCATTATAAGACACAATCTTTTCTACCTCTACAACTTCCATAGGTTCAGATGTAATCATCAATTTCTCTATTGACTAAGAAGATGATGCCATTCTGGATAAACTAGATTTCGAAGAAGATTTTCAAAGAAATACCTTATTTCACATGGGTTGCCTCATTTACTGGTTGAGTATTCAAGTGCACACTAGCTCGATCTTCACCAACCTTCAAATTAGCTTGATCAATCAAATCACAATACAGCTTCGACTGAAATCAACTAATAATCTTTTCTTAGCTCTACAAGCACTAAAAAATTCTTTCTCAAAAGCATTAGGGTAATAAATAAAGTGAAAAATCGCTTTTATCCTTTTTACCTACTGCAATAAATGCTCACCCGTTAGGGTTACAAACCCTAATTACACCTCTCAAAGATACATAGATGTAAAACCGGTTGATAACTAATTGACAGAAAGTTATCAAAATTTCATGCAATCAAATTCTCTTGCTGCTCATTCATTTCAAGGGGTCCAGAGGTAGATTTATCGTTATGCTCCCCATAGCCTTATTCAAAAGACTTAATTCACCGGTGCAAGATTCTCCACACTTGGTGAAGGAGTAATTTCTTCTCCAGGTGAATCATCACTCTTCTTTTTCCATATTCGATTCATTTCTTCTCTGGTTTCTTCAATATTAACCTTTTTCTTGCCTTTCTAATCTTTAGAAGGGTTAACCGATTTTCTCTTTCTGAATCTACAAAATTTTGCCATGTGTCCCAATTTATGACAATGATAAAAGGCTATACTAGATGATCTCCAAGGTCCTGCATTACCTCTCCTAGCTCTTCTTCTGCAATTCATATCCACATGACCAAAGTTGTTACAAATGGTGCAAATGACATTTGTTACCTTTTCCATCTCAAATGGACTAAACCGGTTGTTGTAGGGTCTTTGCCAGTTCATGTTACCCTAGTTATTATAATTTCTCATCCAATTGCTATTTGGTCTTAGATGCATGTGAGGTACAAGATTATTTGCTCCATATCTGCATTCAACTGATCTATGTCCATACAATTTGCATGTAAATCAATGACCTTCAAATTTCTTGGACACATACCTAGCATTAGTATTGTAGCTTGCATTTCCATTGGGTTTATCTCTACAAACATTTGTATTGTGACTAGATTTAAGATAAACAAAGCAAACGGGTTTGAAAACCTTCTTACCAATGGGATTTTTGGCCTTATGAATGTTGCTCTTTGTACCAAAAGATTCTCCTTTATCAGATGTGTTAAAACCAAGTCCAGAGGTATCATCTTTCATCCTTTGTGATTGGATTTGTTCATCTAGCAAGGTAGAACTTTTGTTGAACTTTTCTAGTTTCTCATTCGCTTTGGTGAGCTACCAGGTAAGATCTTCATTATGTTTTTACAGGTTCTCTCTTAGAGATGATGCTAATTCAAGATCTAGCTATAAGTTCTCTTTTTCTTCTCTTTCTGCATTCAAATGCTCATGCACAGTGACATTTTCTCTCTTGATCTTGGCAATCTCATGATCTATTTCCTTGATAAGATCTCCAGCTGTCCTCCTGGCTTCCAGTTCTTGACTCATGCAGATAGTTAAACTTTCTAGCTCTCTCCCCAGATTTAGCTTTTCACCATTTAACTTTTCAACTTCCTCAGCTAAAGCATCAATATTGGCCTCATCTGAAGAACTATTATTAGATATTTCCAATAGTTGTTCAGTTAGTTCTCTCCTTTTGACTTGTGAAGCTTTTAGTTTGACCCTTAGGGTTTCAAGATCATTTCTACTAGCTTCAAGCTCTCTAGCCATCTCAAAGTAGCTCATGTCCCCCATGGTGGCTTCAAGGCTTCCTTCCAAGTGATTAGGATTTAAAGAAGTTAGGCTCTGATACCAATTGATGGACTTGAAAAGCACCGAGAGAGGGGGGGTGAATCAGTGACACCAAAAATAAAACTACTTTAAATACTAACCGGTAGATATACTTAACAAGTTTATTAAACAATATGCATGCTGAAGAGGGGAAAAAAGATTTGAAAGGTAAACTGATCAAAACATAACGAAATAAACATACAGAATGCTAAAATATCATAAAAAGACCATTTCACCTTGCTATTTTACCTTCTCCTTCAGATTGAGCTTGATGAAGTGAAGGCGGCCCTTGATAATGCTCCACTTGATGTGCTCCTTTGATTGCTGGATGTGGATGGCTCTCTAATATTGTGCACAAATGATAAGGATGAGATGATCAAGTTGCCAAGATGATTTCCTGGGCTCAAAAGGGCAGCATAAGCTTACTGAATTTCAAGATGTTCTGAATGAAGGGATGGAGCCCTATTTTATAGGAAGAGGAGAGGAAAACGAATGACTAGGATGAATTCAAGATGAAGGGCTATGATTTACTTGTGAGCTCACACAAGCTCCAAGAGTGGGTGTGGAGACCAAGAAATATGCCCTAAAGGCATTTCGTATCTCCACACTTTACAAGATGCATTGGAGGAATTAAAAATTCTCCAAAAATGGATATTATGGGGATTAGAAGAATAAAAAGGAATTAAAAATTCCTTGGGAGAGGGAAATGCCTAGAGGAATGTGAGATTTCAAAAATCTTATATTCATCTAGAAAAAGAGCATTTAAAGCTAGTGGCTGGATGAAAGGACAAAGAGTTGACTTTGTGGCTAATCATGATGATTAGCCATTAACAACTCATTAGGAGGGGGATTAGAGGAAATGTTAGGTGGGATTTATATTTGTAGGAGAATTTGACTAGGAGAGAATGAGTGGAGGGAATAAAAAATTAGAAGAATAATGTTAAGTGAGTTTAGGGAGTTTCTAGAAGAATTTATTAGGTTAATGATGAATTAAGAAAATGATTTGTAGGAATCATGTAGGTTAACTAATTAATTGAAATTAATTAGCTAAGAGGAAGATTTGTGAGGATTTGATTTTTTAGAAGAATAACGAAAGGGATTGATTTATTAAATAAATCAATCATATGCTATAGTGACAATATTAATTATATTTAATTAATATTGAGAAGAATTTTAATTAACATAATTAATTAATTAATTAATTATGTGAGGAATTAAAAATAATTAAAATAATTATTTTTAGGTGTCTACACATGCAATCCAAAATGATATAAAAGCATCCACAACAAGTAAGACGTCCACCATAACACAAGTGTTTATACATGGAAAACCCAAATGGGAAAAACCATAGTGAGATGGAACTCACAAGTTAACTATCTGCATAAATAGATAATTGATTAGTTAGGGTCTACAAAGTGCTTTGCTAGGAGCGGATCCTGTTAAAGATCCCAAAGCTTAGTTAAAAGCTATATCCTATAAAAGGTAGTACTATGTTAGGAGTAACTGCGGTAGAGGATTTCTAAATCCAAACTAATGGATCACCTTGTTAGAGCTTACTTGGTTAGGGGATTTGACTGTTGCAGTGATTTGAAAACAACAGGTAGTGTGATCTAGTAATATCACAACTTGCTTGTATCGATCCTCTTTTGCGCACTCAACACTTATTTACCAGCATACTCTGCAACTTAATTCTTCTGCCTTCGTACATAACATATCTCCTTTGCTTCTCATTTCCACATTAAAATATTTCATTGTGATGTCAATATATAGACATTAAGATTTCATGCCGGCCTCTAGAAATCATAACACAATTTCCTAGGTGTAGTGTATCTGGTCAAACAATCATAACTCATCATAAAAATACCGCCAAAAATTGTCGATGAGGATAACTCATCACATAATTAACGAGTACCGGTTGGAGTTAAGCATATAAACCATTTAACCTTTGATGCTCCTGTGAAAGTCTCCATTGGATCTTCATGTCGATGTCGAGTTATGAATCTCCACTAGTTGTCTTCATGCATATACCGGTTGTCATCATGTACTGGTTATATATAAACCTCTAGCATACTGCTTGTAGTATAAACAATTTTGAAGTCACATCGGTAGACAATATGAACATATGTGTGTGTATGTGTTTCATCAATGACAACATATGATGAAGTTAATCATTACAATCATCATCAAGCCAACAGGAAGGTGTAACCATGTTGTTGATGATAGAAACTAATCAAGCTGTTATGCAATATTTTTGAATCCCACCCTTCTATTGTTCCATGTGAATTCCCTATTGGATGAGACAATGTTGGTAAGGTTGAAATGATTGATAAAGTCTATAAAATCTCTTTGTGACTATAATATCTTATCCGAGGCACCAATTTATTATTTGTGTTTAGTATTGTATTGAAGTATTGCCCGACCACAAGATTTTCATGGTTTACTTTCATAAAGTTTTCTCTTAAATCTTCACATACTAGTCTTTGGTCCTCTGGTATGGAGGGGCCATTAACATTGAAATTTAAAAAAAATATATCTATACATAAATCATGTACCTTGGCCAAGATCTAGTTGGAGTTGTGGTTCCATAGAAACTTTCCTATATTTCCATGAAATCCCTACACCCTTGGTAGATTTACTTTCCTCCATGAAGAAGCCAACCCATCCTCTATAATGTTTAATAAAATTGTTTGATTTGGTCTTGTTTAGTTTGCTCTCTTGCAATATTGCTATGTTTATCAATTGGTAATACATTTGACACTTGCTCATGTGCCTCTTGTTAGGGGTGTTTAAGACCATAACATTCCATGTTAAAATCTTCATTACCCTCCAAGAGAGCGGACACCTCCCTTAGACATCAATAGATAAGATTTAATTGAATCTTTATCTTGATTTAACACTTTTTCCTCCCTTTGTTTCTTTTTTGATTCAAGACATTTCTTTGTGACTATTAAGTTAAGGTTGAAGTTGGGTAATCTGGATGTAAATTGACTAATTCTTTTGGGATCCACTATATTGATTGTATCCACATCTTCATCATTCTATGACTATGACTCTTCTTTGTTGTCTTCAATATCATTCTCATCTTTATCTACATATAAAACTAAGGCCATTTGTTGTGGCATAAGTGTATTGGGGGAGGATGGGGGATTCCCCACAATTTCCTGCTCTACTTTGTTTATGTCTTCTTGCTAGATTATGTTTGTGGATCTCCAACACATTTATACTTTCAAAAAGTGCTAATGACATGATGCTTCAAAATAATCCCTTCTTATACATTTTGAACAAAAGATTTATGTTGACTCGTCTTCTACCTTTTGGACCCAAATGCTCATGCTTGTGAGAAGTTTGATAGATGTTAGGATTTCCTTGATTGTTAATAGTTGAATTTAGTCATAGATTAGTATTTCACCATTTCACAAATCAACATCTAGGGTTTCCTTGATGGAATTTTCAATCTTTAACAAACATTCACTAAACTAGTACTCAAATGAAAAATCATATAACATAATCCATATTGGTCCTTCTGTGGGTGTGGCGGTCATGGGATTAAAATCAGGAACCCACTTCTATAGGTATAAATGAGATTTGTTCAACTTCCAATCTTCTTCCATCAAAATTTTATCTCTTCATGCTTCTAATTTGAACACAACAATAGAGAAACCCCTTAGGGAGGAAATTCACAACTAGTTCATCTTTCCAATTGTGGAGATTGAATCTTTTATATCCTACCTTTCCTATTTTGTTCTCATAAATCTACCAATTGGATTTGTCTTTTCTAGTTCAATAATATCATCATGAACAATAGAAGAAACATCAACCCTCCAACCCCTTCAAAAATATTTTTTTCCATCCTTTGCACTAGAATTCCACTCACTCTCCATTTTAAAACTATTTAATAGATATCCATATTTAAAAATACTCAAATAAATTTTAAGTCATTTTTTTTATACAAAAAGAATTGTAACATATTATGAAAATATATAAGTTGAAAAGTGTTAAAAAATTTAAAAAGTATCTTTTTTTACTATAAACTTTTAATAATATAACGTGGTCCTTTGATTATGACTTCACCAAGTTTACTCAAAAACAATAATGAACTATAAAATAACAATTTCATATGCCCCATTAACAATAAGTTATGTTACTTTCAAAACCTTAATTCATAAATATGTTTTAAAATGTTTGAAAGAATAAATAGTACACCCTTTCAATACACTCAAAAGTTATCTTTTTGACTAGATTTTTTTTCCATAACTAGAAGGCATTGAAAAATTCCACACAAAGAGTACACACATGTTAATGCGCCTTCACTTAGAACAAAGTATCCTATTGCAAGAATAAATATATAAATAAAGTTACAATGGAAAACACACTTCTTTTAGACTAGATCTTTCTTAACAACTATAAGATCTACAAACTCTAGACAAAAGATCTAATCATATAAATATACCTTCAAGAAAACAACATAATACTGTAACCAAACTTCCATTGAGATTTTTCTTAAAAACTTAAAGATCTACAAGCTCTACACAAAAAATCTAATCATATAAATATACCTTCAATAAAAAAAATGGAAAACTACAACCAACCTTCCACAATTAGAGTAATCTCCCTTCCATTGAGATTTTTCTTAAAAACTTAAAGATCTACAAGCTCTACACAAAAAATCTAATCATATAAATATACCTTCAATAAAAAAAAAGGAAAACTGCAACCAACCTTCCACAATTAGAGTAATCTCCCTTCCATTGAGATTTTTCTTAAAAACTTAAAGATCTACAAGCTCTACACAAAAAATCTAATCATATAAATATAACTTCAATAAAAAAAATGGAAAACTGCAACCAACCTTCCACAATTAGAGTAATCTCCCTTCCATTGAGATTTTTCTTAAAAACTTAAAGATCTACAAGCTCTACACAAAAAATCTAATCATATAAATATACCTTCAATAAAAAAAATGGAAAACTGCAACCAACCTTCCACAATTAGAGTAATCTCTCTGAGAGAGAAAATTTAGATAACAGTTGTCTAACTTGTATGGGATGTGGCTATACTAAGTTGAAAAGTGTTTAAAAATTTAAAAGTTTCTTTTTTACTATAAACTTTTATGACCTTACCAATTTACTCAAAAACAAATAATGAACTATAAAACAATAATTTCATATGCCCATTAATAATATAGTTATGCTACTTTCATAACCGTAATTCATAAATATTTTTTAAAATGTTTGAAAGAACAAATAGTACACCCTTTCAATGCATTCAAAAGTTCTCTTTTTAATTAGTTTGTTTTCATAACTAGAAGGCATCGACAAATTCTACACAAATAGTGCACACATATTAATGTACCTTCACTAGAGAACAAAATATCTTATAACAATAATAATTATGCAAATAAAGTTACAATGAAAAATACATTTCTTTTAAACTAGGTCTTTCTTAACAACTAAAAGATCTACAAACTCTAGATAAAAGATCTAACGATATAAATATACCTTCAAGAAAACAACATAATACTATGTAACCAAACTCCCATTGAAATTTTTCTTAACAATTTAAAGATCTACAATCTCTAGACAAAAGATCTAATCATATAAATATACCTTCAATAAAAAACGGAAAACTATAACCAACATCACAGATAGAACATTTAGATCACAATTTTCTAGCTTGTATGGGGGTGTGACTATACTATCTAGCAATCTCTAGCTTGAGCCTCACAAAAAAAAAATGGACCACCTAACATTCAAGGAAATAATTTTAAACTTTTGTTTGACCTTCTATAGGAAGATCCAAAATAGAAAGCGAGGGGGACCAAAAGGACCACCTTTAATAAAATTTATTTATTAAAAATAAATAAATAAATGTTTTATAAATTATTTGTTACAGCGGTAAAAAACATTCAAAACTTATTGGACAACAAAATCTGGTTTAAGGCACGTGCAAATGGGGACAAGTTGGTGTGCACTTAACAGTAAAAATTTAATCATCAAATATAGCCAACATTCCGTCAATTAACTCTAAAATTTATAGTCAACTTAACGGAGGAAAGCTCCTTCTGGCACGCAAGGAGTTGAGATATACACACAAAGTATACACCAGAATAATTTAATAATAAATAATACAAAGGCTGCAGATCAATTTGATCTCTATTTGTATACACCCATCGCCTCAGATTTTCGTTCAGTTGCTGATTTGGAAGACAGTTTGGATAAACTTAGCCAGCTGTTTCGTAGTTTTGACACTAATTTGGTTGTTTAAATCCCCACAAATTTTGATTTCTGTGCAGAGGCAAAATTTAGAGTTGGGTATTTGATTTCTGAGCAGATTTCTGCCATTTGGCAATACAAACAGACATTCGTGGTTCACAGTGAAGGTTTCCATTAAATTGAAGCTTGTCTGTAAGTGATAATTCAGGGGAGGATATGGATTACAGTGATGAAGCGGAGAATGGAATGGATGGAAAGCGGCCTCTTTTGGTGCCCGAGAGAGGGAGTTCGCGGCCTCTTTTATTGCCTGAGAGAGGCATGTCCAGTTACAGGGGATCTGAGATGTTCAGAGGGAGTACTGCCACTGCTATCTTCTGTACAATGGTTGTAGCCTTGGGGCCTGTGCAGTTTGGATATACAGTAAGTTTTCCTTTTGGTATGCCTTACTGGCAGTTTTCATATGCAGTGCAATGAATTATCTTGGATTTTCATTGCCCAAATAGGCTTATTGCCGCATTGATTTGTTTTGGGTACCCTGTGTACGAAATCCATAACTTTACTGCAGCATCAATGAATCTGATTGAAATGTTGCTTTTCTATTTTTTATCGGACAACTTTTTTAATTATATGCATATACTGTAAGAATCTATGCCCAACTGGGTTGATTGTTCAATCTGGAACTGTATTGCCCAGATTGACTGACTGGATTATTTGGTCCCCAGATTGATGTAGATAAGAGAGGGTGAAAAAGACAAAGGTCGAAACAGAGCATCTTTTTAACTTTATAATGATGATATCAGTATTGCAGTCACCAACAAGTTTATAAAATCTTAAATCAAGACCCTCGAATCAGGCTTGGTGAACTCAACAGTAACACCCTTACAGACATCTCTTATAGGTGTTGCAGATGCCAGACAAACATGCCCTAAAGACCTTGATCACAAACAAGTACATGAAATTTCGCATCAAGGCAATCAAACAGAGGCTAATGAATCTGTATTAGGACTAAACATCTTATGATATTTGCCTGAACGCGGATGGTCGTGATGTCCAAACCGATTGTTTCATCATTTTTTATCAATATATAAGGTGAATTGAAAACAATCTCCATGTGAGCTTCTTCAAGGGATTTCATACGTTGAACTGATTACCATAAGAATCTACTACTAGCCTCACCTTTTTAGCGTACGCACATATATATGTGAGTCCACAGGAGATCCTTCAAATTCTTAGGGATGGGAAAAAGAAAAGCTGTGAAAATAAATATTTACATTAAGATCTGTTGTAGGTTAGCTGCCATTTACCTCAAGGCTGTGCTAGAATCACCGTGACTCTTCTTAGTGTCTTTTTTCCAATGTTCAAATACATCCTTGATATAACTGCCACTTCCTTAGATAGCAAACTTAGTAACCTGTATAAGCTGTTCAGATTTTCATGAGTAGTAAGTCCTTCTGCCGTAATGTAGCATCACATAGGCATTTTTCTCTGTTTTTATTTTTCCATCTTCCTGTTTCTATTGCTACCATGATGAGAAATGAGTCTGTATTTGCTAATTATGTGTCTCTTTTATATTCAGATTTCCTCATCGAGGTAATTTTGTTCTGTTTAGGCGAATAAATATAAGATTTAGAAGGTTATTCTTCTCACTATATCCTTAGTTCCATAGCTACTCTTTTTAGTTCTTTTGACATAGGCCTAGATACTGATGGGTGTTTCCTGGAGCGTTCGTGTGCACAGACGCATACACATATGTGTGTGTGTCTCTAGTTTCCAAGCCTTTATGTTTTGTTGCCTTAGATTTATTACATTTATAAATTTTCAATGGACTAGCTGTCATTGTTCTTGTAGGCATGCACGCAGTTTTCATGTTTACTTGTATTAGTCCTTTTAGATACTAATGATGTTGCCTTGCTTCAGAATGGATATTCATCACCTGCTCAAGATAAAATCACAAGTGATCTTAGCCTCACAGTCTCCCAGGTTTTGTATCTTGATTCCGATTTCTAGCATACTATTAAATCTTTTCTCTATTTGGGACATAGTATCGTTTGGGTGAATATGAACTTATGTGTATAGCTTGCTCTCATACTTAATTAACTGCAGTACTCTTTATTCGGTTCTCTATCCAATGTTGGTGCGATGGTTGGAGCCATAGTAAGTGGGCAAATTGCTGATTACATTGGACGGAAAGGGGTGAGTGTTTCTGACATCTTATGTCTCTATCAGTGATGCTCTAAATTTATATTGCTGCAATAATTTATTGACTAAAACTCATCAATTCTTTAAGTAATTTCATATTGTGAAGTAGAGTCTCTTTACAAAGCTTGGGTCTTGCTGTTCTATACAGGCACTAATAGTAGCAGCCATCCCAAATATTGCAGGATGGCTCACCATTGCTTTTGCAAATGTAAGTTATCTCCATTAAAATCTGTATGGAACTTAAATTGGCCAGGTTGAAAATGAAAAGTTGTAAATATATTGACAATATATGTTTGTGAAGGCAGAATTTGAAATGATTTTGGAAGAAGGTAGCTTTAAACAGCAACTGCAAGCATAAATTTCATTCACTCTTGTTCCTTTTTACTTGTATGCAGAATGCTGCATTGTTGTATGTGGGTAGATTATTGACAGGCTTTGGTGTGGGAGTGATATCATTCACAGTAAGCTTATCAACTTATCTACACACCTATACTTTTTATGAAAGGTTTGTCATGGCAGGTAATCTATTTATGTTATCATGAATCTGATTCTCTCCATACACCATGGTAAATTCAGGTACCTGTATATATTGCTGAAACAGCTCCAAAGCAATTGCGGGGTTCTCTTGGTGCTGTAAATCAGGTAAGCTTCTTCCATCACTTGATTTTCCCTTAAAATTATTATCTCAACATGGTTTTCAGAGGAGAAATACATGCCAGTGATATATTTGATGGCCAGAGATTTAGGCAGTCTTAGCAATAACCTAAAATTGGCTGAAGAATCCTTCCTATGAAACAGCTTTCTGTTACAATTGGCATAATGCTGGCATATCTCTTTGGACTTTTTGTACCATGGAGACCTCTGGCAATTATAGGTATGTAATCAGCGAAGAAAATCTTACTTTAAGTGGTTGAAGTTCATGGTGGTCTCCGAAGAAATTGTGATCTGACAGTTTTGAACGGTGATGCAGGTGTAACTCCTTGTGCCCTTCTGATTCTTGGGCTATTCTTTATCCCAGAATCACCAAGATGGCTGGTGAGCAATCAAGAAGTTAAAGACTAACAATCAGTGGTTTAAGTCTTAAACCTAAAATACTTGGTTAGACTTACATATGCAACATTTTGTATTTTATTATCTTATTGAACATATGTTCATGTGGGGAACAGGCTAAGACAGGCATGAATGCAGCTTTTGAAGGTGCATTACAGACTCTTCGTGGGTATGAAACTGATGTAACAGTTGAAGAAGCTGAAATTAAGGTAATGTTCTGATACGGATACAAGGCTTTTAAAGCTTTTTGTTCCATATACATCTTTCTTCACTTTGTCTATCTGTTTTCCAAACAGAGAGTTCTTTTCATTCCATTACTTTTAGAGCTCCTACAGCGTTTTAAATCATTCAACTCTACTGTTAGTGCTAAATATTCCCTCTGTTTCTTCCTTATCCATTTGTTTTTAAGTCTGATTAATCATTGATATTGTTAGTAGACTAATTATTTGTAAAAGCCTTCTGTGGTCTTTGGCTGAGTTCCATTACTCTGTCTTTGTAAAATTTAAATCACAGTAAGGGAACAGCAATTCCTTTTTCAAAATGCACTATGCTTGTAACTAATGCAGAGTCTTGCCACATTATAGAGTGCAGTGGAGTTGGACAATCAGGAAAGTCAAATCGGTTTGTCTGAACTCCGTGAGATGCGATATTTATACCCTCTGGTTGTAAGTTTTATGCCATGCCTTTGGCAATCGAAATCCAATCTACAGCACTATGCTTTTCTCTTTTTAAAACAATGCATCTTTATGGCCTACAACTTCTAGGAAAATGAATTTATGATTCTTGATTTTTTTCAACCATTTCAAGCAATATTTTATTGCAGATAGGAATTGGGTTGCTGCTATTGCAGCAATTGAGTGGAGTTAATGGTATTATGTTCTACAGTACCTCCATTTTCAAATCTGCAGGTATGTCCTTTCTATATATCTAGCATACTTTTCTTTAAAAGTTCAATCAGGAGCATGGATTTTTTATTTTTATCTATTTAGGTATGATGTATAAGAAATAAAAATTACTGTCTAAAATTTATCAATTGGATAGTTTAAATAAAATTTCCAAACATTTCCGTAAACAAAATGAAAATATTATCAGGATTATAAACTGGTTAAGATCAGCAAAATTTTCCATATAATATATAAAAGTGTTTAAACATTGCAAAAATGTTTAACTTTTTAATCACAATTCGCTAGGTGGAATTTCAAGAGAATGTTAATTGAGTGAAGTAGAGAATTCTAATTGACTGAAGTTTTGTAATCACAGAATGATCTTGCATACTATTGATTTTGAGTGCATTTTAAAAGTTCAATATAATTGATTAGCTCCTCTGGTTTGACAAATTGTGATAAAGATTGTAGCTTTATGAGATTTCTATTATATGTTAGATGATATGAAGCATGAAACAAAAATATGTGATTCAACATTGTGCACAGATTTGAACTTGATTTCCTTTATCTCACAGGAATTTCATCTGGCAATGTTGCAACCCTTGGACTTGGTGCCATCCAGGTCTCTGACTTGCTTACTGAAGTTTTAAGTTTCATACCTTTAGTTTGAAATTTTCTATCAGTTTAATTATTAGTGCGAAGCCTTTGAGTTCTATAGTGTTTTCTCTTCCCATTTTGCAGGTCATCATGACTGCTGTAACTACATGGTTGATGGACAAAGCTGGTCGGCGTGTCCTCCTCATGGTAAGTAACTATAACATGCCCAGATGCTGCAGCTAATAACAGGTCTGTGTAGTAAAAATAAGATTCAATCATTACAATTCACACAGTTATTTTTCTTTTAACAGATATCATCTGCTGGAATGACTTTCTGCATTTTCCTTGTGGGTCTTGCATTTTTCTTGAAGGTAATATCCTGATGTCATCTGCCATGTATAGTTCTTGAAGAATTGTTTAGCTGTCTAAAGGGAAAATGGAGAAAGTGTCAAAACTAATATCTGAAGGGTTCCTTGAAGCTAAAATTGTTCCTTATTTTTATAAATTGCAGAGCCATGTGTCGGGAGATTCTTATCAAACATTTTTCAGTGTTTTGGCCTTATTTGGTCTGTTGGTAAGAGATTGATTTTATAGAAGCTTCTAAGACTAATATCAACTGAAACCTCACAGAGATTGGGGAGGCAATAATAGAAAGCTTGCACCAGTACTTTAATATAAATAATTAAGCCAGAATGCTAATCTAGTAGGTATTCCTGGTTTAATGGACAAATAGAAATTTAAGACTCCAAAATCCTTCCAAGTTCAAATGAATTGACTAAAAGTTTTTATTTCATTACAGTTCTACATAATTTCCTTCTCTCTTGGTATAGGAGCCATCCCATGGGTTCTCATGTCAGAGGTAAATATACATCCTCTGATTCAAGCTAAAGATTGGTGAAATTATCTCATGGTTTTATTGCATTAAGCTATTCTTTTAGGTATCAGGAATCTGTGCTACTTCATGAATCTTGCAACTGATCTTCTGCCTTCTCCTAATGCAGATACTTCCTCCTAATGTAAAAGGTGTTGGTGGTAGTGTTGCGACTTTGGCAAACTGGTTGTCATCTTTTGCAGTGACCATGACAATCAATCTGCTTCTACTATGGAGTGCTGCAGGTAGCTTTTCAACTTTAAGACCAATTTTGGGGTCTGCGAGATTTTATTTGTGTCTCAGGGAACTTTTGTTGATTTGTTTGGGATTTCATGATTAGCTTATTGGTTAGAACTTTGGAGCCAAACTCAGTAACTTCAAGGAAGTTCTTCCATGATTATTAATGATTGCTGGATCTTCCTGCCTTTATAAAATAGGAATATATGTTTTGAACCTATTGTTCTTAAGAATATGGTTTTCAAGATTTGTATAAAAATGATGATGTTTGTGATTTTCATGTGCATGTTGAGCTAGTATGTAAGGATGAATTTGTCCAATCTCAAAAGGGATGCTCTATTAAAGTTGTGAATTTAGAAATTGACCGTGACTTTTTTAATACAATGCAACTAAAAGGTATTTCTGTATCTTTGAACAGGGACTTTTTGGATTTATGCTGGTGTGTGTCTTTTTACTCTGATATTTGTGGCATTGTGGGTACCTGAAACTAAAGGCCAAGGTCTAGAAGAAATCCAATCATCATTCCGAGAATCTTTCCGAGAATGAAATTGATCTGGTTAGTGGTTACCATTCTTTTAAGATCTTATTGCTGAAGGAGTTGTATTCTATAATCATCTCTTACTGTCAGCTGCTTCAAAGAGAGCTATTGGAAGGTTTAGCACATTCAAAAGGTTTCTTTGAGGCCAATTTTGTTTTTGAAGATGCACATATAAGTCAAATGCTAATGCAAAATAGCATGATTAAGAAGGTGATTATCCGATCACTTTTCTTCAGCAACGGGCCTGTTTTATGTGGTGAAAGGTATTTATTATAGCACATATCAAATCTTTGCATCCTCTGGAGCTTCCGTGCAAGGATTTGCATGTAGATTGTAGAAACGATTTAAATTCATCAATTGTGTTGTCAATAAGAGTTCCATACTGCACGGAGAAAATGAGTTCAAGATTGTATGTACCACTCCACCGTTGGTAAAAATTTGTCTCAAAATGTTTTAGTTTTAATTTTTCTCATGTGTAAGCATTATTAATTCATGATATTTATGATTGTATATTACTTTTTTGTAGCAATTCATAATAGTGGAGTGAAATTTTATAATCGTAATGAGGTGTAGAAAGAAATTGGTAGCTTTCATAGATTTCTTCTTTATGCACAATTTTTGTACCAATTTTTTCTCTTAAATCTATAAACTGTGTAAGATTAAGCTTTAATAAGTCTGTATTAATATGGAAAGACATCATGATGTTTTGTTGTCTTTCCTGTATCTCATAAATTATTACCTTGATCTAGAAGTGTTGTTGGCTTTCTTACATCTAAGAAATTATTGCTTTAATGTATAAGTTTTGCAAATTAATTATCTTATATAATGGCAAACTTGGACGGTCTGCCTGAATGTACACTGTAAGTCTGAATTAAGTTAGTTCAAAGTTTTGGGCCGATTGATTATATAGGGTCATTAACACAATTGTCCGAAATTCATATGTTTAATCTACATTTATGGTTCAATAAGAACATGGTGACGATGACTTAAGAGGCTCTCTAAGATGCCTGACACTATCAATGAATCTTGGACCATAGAGTTGGGATGGCAAGGTCTTATATATTCTGTTAGTATTCAAACATGAATTTATGGACTTTTTAGGGCTATTGATATTGTTTGGAGAACAACTGTGAGAATTCCGAGCTTTGGAACCTCAGCGTATTTGAAACAAAATTGAGTATTTTTACTTTTTATTTATGAATATATGGGTCACCTTCTATAAATTTAAAATATATTAAATATATTCAAAAATAAATAAAAAAATAGAGGGAGACAAGGTCACCCCTCAAGTCATATGGGGAAAATTGAATCAGAGTCACACGGGCAGAGCCCAAAAAGCAGAGTACCAAATAAACAAAATAACAATCCTATGGGCAGATCCTGGATGGCAGATAAACGCCCATAAAACACAGTACAAATTAAACAAAATAACAATCCTATGGGCAGATCCTGGATGGCAGAGAAACATAAAAAACCAGTCTCTTAAGCGACGAGAGCAATCCTGGAAGGCGGCGGAGGGGATCTTGGTCATCCGATTTTCCCCATACATCAGTGGGGTTGGGAATGACGTCAGGAAGAGACCACCCCTCATCAGCAGCAGCTTCACCTTCCTCTTTATCTTGATCATCTCGAACAGGCAAAATAGCCAGAGCCAGTTTGGGAAAACCTGCCAACTGCCACCACCACCAAAAGCTGGCCATCCACGCCCCGAGAGCCCCACCCAAAAGCAAAGCCTCCACAAGGGGAAAGTTGAGTATTTTGAAAACAGTTAAAACTAAGTATTCATAATTTAAAACTTAAAAACAGCATACTTTGCCATATTAGTCGACAGGGTAACTCTAGTCTTCACTTTGCACTATTAATTCAAGTTCACGAGCCAATTGAACAGCTGGATTTACTGATCCTTCAAAATCAGTGTTTTATTGTGTCTAGCTTAAAAAAATATAATATGAAATATTGAACCAGAGTCTTAAACACTGTGATTGTGGCAAATAGTTTTTAATTTATTGTTTGCCAGCTCCCAGAAAGGTTCTCCATGACTTCACTCCATATGAAATTAACTGCAAAAATGGAAATGGTTGCACTTCACCCAATTTCAAAATTTTGCATACACTTTAATTTTCAGATTTTGAGGATGTCAAATCACTAGCATGTCATGATGGTACAAAAGGAGCTTAGATTTCATTTCTCAAGCTTGCTGACATTCTCTGCAAGATAAGACCTCAGCAAATGTTTCATACTTCTTGCGTTAAATGCCTTGGGGAGGGGGCACTCGATCAAATTACTCAAGCCTTCCAGTCCTAAATTGTTTATCGGAAGAACTTGATTGCATCTAATGCTACATAAAACAAATGTACCATTCTCCTTAGAATCCATTTGGCATTCAGTAATCAGCCTGGTTTGATCATATGTTAACCAAAATGCTTTGATTGCATCCCATGCTACACAAAGCAAACTCTTCATGCTCCTTGCAACTATTTGGCATTGAATTATCAGACCTGTGTTAACCATATGTTTAACAAAATGCTTTGATTGCATCTAATGCTACATAAAGAAAATATTCCATGCTCCATGCATCTATTCTGTGATCTACCCCGAGTTGACAGTGGCAAAATGACATTGGGCTTCATTTTTGAAGTTTTCCTCTGGTTAACTTTTTGTCTACAAGATAAAATCTTGTCTTTGATCGAATGGAGTTGATTGCATCTCTCTCTACATTTAGAACGTGTTCCTTGTATCAAAGATAAAGACAACACACTTTTAGCCTTAGAAGGCCCACAACTTAAAAAATAAATAGGATTTTATAGGGAATATTTCGTATCAAAGAGGCATCTTCCAAGAGGGCTAGCTTTAAAATGGACTATTCATGAATCATAACCCGTGACCGAGTTAACATTTGTGTGAGATTTTACCAAGATCAAGAGCTCAATGAAATGTACAAAATAGAGACATAATATGGGACAAGAATAAACTGTATTCTCATCAATAGAAAAATGATCAATAACATGATTCAATAGTTGTTACATACAATGTAGATGAGCTTGCTTATATAGGCAAGGCTAGATGGATATGTGAGCACACAAACATGACATGTGGCTCAATAAGAAACAAGGGTAGGTAGGAAATAGTGTGGGTAGGTAGGAGAAATAATATAATAGTCCACATGAGGTGGATCACCCACTGAATGTGGAGTGTAACAACAAGAGTGGAGTGTAACAACAAGATCAACACCATAAAAGGTGGAATTTCTCCTACACACACTATCCCAATGTGGCACAAACACCCAAGTGTCTCATACCCAAACTACTATGAAATGCATTATCCTAAGTAAACTTAAGTAAGTGTAATAATATCCATGATGAATAATTATTTACACCAACAATTTGGCATTCCATTTTTAAGCCATTGATTTTTATGATCTATGTTTAGATAGACTTAGCTTTTATGAAAGTGATTGGGTAATGATATCATAGATGTTAAATATGGTAGATATCTACCATGTAAGTTGAATCCTAGGAGATAATATGATATTAATGCTTATGAAAGGTTAAAATAATTTCACCAAGATTGTAAAAGTTCAAAGGAAAAATAAAACAATTTTACAAGATTATGAAAGCACAAGGAAAAATAAGGAAAAAAGAGTGTAAGCTCAACCCTAACAAATTGGGAAGAACAAAAGTAAAAGATGTGTATTGAAGAGAAAGTATAAAAACCAAATTATATCCTTTGATATCACATATGTCTAGCTATGTTTCTAAGATTGTCACAAGGTTACAATTTTACTAAATTGTGAGAAGAAACAAATTAAATAAAAAAAACATTCCTCAAGTGTAGAGAATTGTCGAAACAATCTTTGGTCAGATTTTGGCAAACATTTTTCAAACGAAAAAGAGTTAAGCATTAATAAATAAATCTTTTATTTTTGTGAGTGATGAATGCCATAAGAGATGTACAAGCTTGTAAAGAGAATTTGCCCCCCTAATCTCATAGCAAGGAAAGCATCTAAAAACAATATGATCTTAGGTTTTAGTTCTAAACAAATTTGACAAATATGATACACCTCAAGATTATGGCGATTGGTTTCTATATAAAGCAATTGCAGTTTAGTGTAACTAGGACTTGTGCTCCACAACTCACACCCCACTTTGCCAATTGGCCAAGTAGGGACGCCCCTTTCTTTTCTTTTCTTTTCTTTTTTTCTAAGGGAGTTGCCCCTTAGTTGCCTTTCCTTTCTTTCCCTTGCCCTCTTGTTTTGTTGTTTTCCAATTTTTGGGCTTCGAGGTCGATGAGCTCTTGAATTGACTTGGGAACCCTTCACCCTCGATCTCGAACCCCTACTAGAATTTCCTTCTTTTTTTGTTTCTGTGGGCATAGGGTCTTCGAGCATTGATGGTCCCGAGTTGGAACCATCATCCTTGATCCCCAACTTCCTTCCCTTTTTGGGGATTGGATGTCGAGGGTTCAATGATAGTCTAGTGACATGCTATCCCCGATTTGTCAATCCTTGGCCCCTTATGGGCCTTCTAATTGTTGTCTTCCTAGCCTCCAACCCTTGATCATCGATTGCATTTAATGTAGTTGGTCACCCCGTTACATCAACCCAATTTCTTATAAAAGGGCAATTGTTCTTTTCTTCACTTTTGCTTCAACATTTCAAGACCTTAGAGTGTTTTTGTGGTGTTTTAGTAGTGCATATAATTTGTGTAAGGTGAAGAAGTGGTGATTGGAATACAAGTGATATCTTTCAAACATTGGGGTGTTGTGTTTGCTTGGATGGAGGTAGGGTTTGTTGATTTGGTTTTTGTTTACTTCTCTTTTCGGTTTGTTGTGTTTTAGAGAGTCTTTTAGGGTTCCTTTTGCACATCTTGTTCTTTTCTTTCTTTTCCTTCGAGCTTCTTTTTGCATGGACCCTTTTAGGTCTCTCCCATCTTTCCTTGGGAATCGAGACAAATCATTTGGGCTCTTGATGTTTGTCCTAATTTCCCATGCAGTTGAATGTAGGGTTTTCTATTAAACCCTTAAATTAAAGATGATCTAGGGTTAGGTTTTGATTAGAAATGCAATAACTAGGCTTTGAGGATTAGAGTGTATTAGACTTAACCCTTTTTTGAATGCCAAATTGCTCCAACAAAACTTGAGCAAGTATAGGATCAAACCTAGTGCTTGCTTCTGAAAATTGATTGTTTCACACCAATTGTGATTGAGGATCTCGACTCAAGTATTATCAAGTTTTGTCCCAATCTCTAGTTAGAAAAATGGACAAGTGAATTGACATGATTAAATTGTAGAACTCAAACTTTTGCATCTAAGAAAATTTTGAATCCATCGAGTCCTTATTTTCCAACTTTAGAAATATGCCTATGATGCTTTTATGATTGGTTATTCAATGACATTATATTTGCTTTCACACGTGGATGAAAACTCTTAATGATTAGAAATTGAACGGGGAAGTTGAGTTGATATTGATGTTTCATGTATTCAGATATAATGGTTAAGTTTTGACTAATTGGATTTTCATGTAACCAAGTGGATGCAGGATACACAACACCCTTAGGAGAGAGGGAGAGTATTATCAAGGAGAGGTTTGCTGACTTTGGTAAAGTTCAATTTCCATCAAACCTTGAGCCGAGAGATAAGTTGTGTTCCTAGTTGGTCTTCACCTTGGTTTAGGATTTGATCATCTCATCTTTGCCTGCCAGTTGTTGGTCAGTGTACCTTGTTGTCTAGGGTATTACTTGAGTGGGTATTGTACCTTAGTTATGTAATCATTATTTTTTCTCTATTAAATAATCTTATTAATTAATTATATGCACACACACACACACACACACAGAGTTTAGGGTGAAAATGGAATCAGGTAGTATTAGGACCTAACCCTACTTTCATCATTGGAATACGAAAGCACCTAGAGGAGTGATCCTCTTTGACTAACTCTTGTGGAAGAGAGTCAAGGGATACTTCTAGGGTTTCTATTCCTTTGCTGGTATGAAAGGGAATATGTAAAATGTAGAGACAATGTAAAGTTACAATGATAATTTAAACAAAAGTAACTAAATAGTAATAATAGTCAATTGAATGATGAACGAAATTGATGTAACAAGTACATATATGAGAATTGAATTGTGGTGTGCACCTATGATAACAAATTGAGCTTGAATTGACAAGACCAATATGAGAACCTGTGATGGGCTACAAACTGGGAATCTAGTTTTTGAGATTGTCTTGAAAATATAGACTGAACACAAAGGACCCAGGCATTGGGTGCCCTGGTCTTGGAAGACAAAAGCATGGGGTGCCCCGATCCCTGAACACTAGGATCAATTTCTGTCAGTGGATCTGCACTTGTATGTTGAGACTTCTTGGGAACTGCCTGCTCTGACGAAAAAAAATGCAACTGTACGTGCAATTTGAAAAATAGTGTTGATGTGGCTATATATGGTTTTTCCTTAGTCAACCCTCTTGTTTTGGTGATTTCCACCTCGATAAATAGCCGATATTGTAATTGAAAATCTGTGTGTGCTCTTGAATCTTATGTGTTGTAAGATTTCTATAAGCTAAATACAAACTAGAGTTCTACCTTGTATTTTTTAGAAAACCCTAAATGCTTGTAATGAGAATGCTTTTGTAATGTCCCCTACTAGGAGGCTACCAATTCCTGTAACTTAATAATAGTTTTGATCTGATCCATGATCATCTCACTAGATGCTTTTAACTTCTTTCCCTTATATCTCTCAATGTGAGGGAGAGGCCACACCTCATTATGGATGCCCTTTGGCAAGAGATACACCCTTTCACCATTTGCACCCTTTGAAAGTGTGCAACTCTTCATTACTTCTGCCCTTTGAAAGGGATGCAACCTTTCACAATCAAATCTACACTTATTTAAATCAGATTTGTACTTCTGATTCCCAAATTATCCCCTCCTCAAAATGAGGTTCTCTTCTCCAAATTATATCCCACGTTGGAGAGAGTCACAACTTTTCCTTCCATGTCTTTTGACCATTCATTAACTTAATTAAATTTAATTAAATTTAATTATATTATTTTATATTTAAATTTAAATTTAATATTTATTCTTTTCTATTTTAATATTATTATTATTATTATTATTTATTATTAAATTCTATTCCAAAGTGGGGACATTACAATCCAACCCACTTAAGATTGTTTGTCCTCAAGCAATGATCATGGAATGTTCAAAATGATTCCCAATATGAAATGACTTTCGAAACACTCATAGAATAAACATGCTGCTACGTTTTTTGTAAAACCCTAGTTCTTGCCCTAAATCACCAGTTTATGTAAAACTACAAATGGAAGAAGATGCGTACTTGATTGAGATCCTACAATAGGTTAGGAAACCATTGGAACTAATAATATGAATCTCTAAAGAAAGATAATTATGCATAAAATAACTTAACCAGGGTTTGGTCCAACTCCCTATAGGAGCTCAATCATAAGAAAGTGTGAGTAAGAGGACTGATGAGGTGTCCAAGAGACCCTCTACCCTAGGCCCAAGGGAAAAGGGATATCTAGAGCCATCTTGGCCTCATGAGACCATTGGTCAAACAACCATGAGGTTGGCTACCTAGTGAGGTATCCTATCACCATTCCCCTTCATCACTTCCATCCTTACCCCCTTGTTAATAATCGATTATGATAGAGTTTGGAAAGATACAATAGGGTGTCCTAAATGCCCCTTAGCTTTAAGTCCAAGAGTGGTGGACTTTGTCTTACACCCCCTTGGCCTCATGGGACCATCAATCAACTACCATGAGGTGGGCTACCTAGAGGAGGACCTCATCACCGTTCTCCCTCTTTGTACTTCCTTATATTACTACCATGGCAGTTCACTCAACATATGAATCATATGGTATCCTTCATACAAATGATAATATGAATTACATATAGATTTCATAACTATGTAATTTTAAGACAAGTGTTTTTCTCATCCTTGTCTCCCATCACTTCTTAAATGGTTTGCACAATATCATATATATCACTTAATGTTAATAACTTATGATTATAAGAATGACACACATATTGTTGGAATCCAAGAACACTGAGAAGTGGGAGGGGGGGTGAATAAGTGTTCTGCCAAAATGTTCAATTTTAACCTTATTATAACATGCATTCACCAACCGGTACATATATAATTGAAAGAAGAAGCAATCAATGAACCAATCACACAAATGAACACCATAACACAGAGAATTTATATGTGGAAAACCTCAAAGAGGAAAAACCACGGTGGGATTTGTGACCCACAATATCAGTCCACTGGCCATATGAAAAGATATTACATAATATGGGGGCCTGCACATGAAGGAAGGCTTATAGCCTAGAGCACACTACTCAACACAAAAGAGTCTCACTGACTACAATCACTTTGAATAACAAAACATAAGACTGAACTCATTCAATGCATCTACTATGCCTGATTGAGTTCTGGTTCAAGCTCCGACTGTTCCAGTTTTGAAAACCCTAAAATCTTACCAGAATAACCTTCGCATTATTGATCTAATCACATAACATCCTTATTACAATCATTTCAATCCTATCCATAATTACAATCATATCACAAAATGATCTAATCAACTAACCTATTTACCCTTACAATCCTTCATGACTCATGTTGGCCTACATAGATAATTACAAAATGATTATACATGTCGGTGATGATATGATGAATTAATAAGGATCCGGTCAACTACTGAGAGGGGGGGGGGTGAATCAGTAGATATAAAACAAACTAAACTTTCACCAAACTTAATCCCAACTCATAAATCAATCACCGAACTAACCGGTTTAAACACTATAACAAAAATTGTTACTACATTGTCAAGCTTACCGGTTGACTAAAACATCAATGATACAATGTAACATATGTGAAACCCACATACCATTTGATCAAAACATCAAACCACTTTACGAACATTAGTAATAGCTCATTTCAGATCACTTCCGATCATCTAAACATATCTAAGTGGCTTTACAAGTTAAACATATTAACCATATCAAAAACATATAATCACAAAATCATTCACCACTTGACACAATGATTTTTGATGTGGAAACCCAAATGGGAAAAACCACGGTGGGGATGAATACCCACAAGTATTCTGAACTCTTTTGAAGTTTGCCCTATTAGGAGCCAAGCCTTGTTAGAAGCTTTACAAAAAATGTCTTGTTAAGAACAGATCCGGTTAAGGACCACCTGGTTAAGGGATCGACTACAATACCTTGTTAGGAGTAACCTCGATAGAGGATTTGAAATCCAAACTAATGGATCACCTGGTAAGAGGATTTAGAAAGCACCAAGCTTGTTAAAGCTTACCCGGTTAGGGGATTTAACTATTGTAATTGTTAGAGAACAATAAGGTCTTTACTTGATCTGGTAATAGCACTACCTTGCTTAGTCAGATTTTTCTATGCTTCTATCTACCTTCAAAACATTCTGCAGAACTCCTAGTTTGGCAATAGTCTCACTACCACACTTAACAAAATTGCCAACACTATTACAAAATAACTCATCGACCTTATAAAGAAATACAATAGGTCGGTAACACATCACAAAACCTAAGATCTCATAGAGATTACAAACATATCAATTCAAACATGACCATTGGATTATATAGCAATCAATTGCACATTGCTCTAGACAACCTCGACTGCTCCTGACTCATTGCACATTGGATCCTATAACTCATCATGCGTTATTCACTTCATGCTATGCATATGCTCATTCCCAAGATAAAATAGTTATCTCTATGTGCCAAAACCACTTTGAAACTCATCACGTGCATCATGCATACCTGGCATCTCCATCTCTGATAACCATTTGATCATAGATCATCATAAACGATTCACCAAGCTCCATCGGTTAGGGTTCGACATATCAATAGGTTATGGTTATTGGTTGATCACTTTGCTTGAATAATAATACCAGTTTCCTTCACTGCTCAACTACCGGTTGCATAACTGCATCACTACCGGTTGCAATACAACTCCATTACCAGTTATTATTGACATCAATGACAACACTATAGTTCATCAATGCAATCTTCATGTAATGCCAACAGTCGGCTCATTACATATATACATAAATAACAAAATGAATTACCAATTGTCAGATCTCCCAATGATGTCGACCTCCTATATTGGTACCCTGTTTGGAAGTCATGTCGACCTTCAATGCCAATACCCATAGAATCCTTCCTACTGGTGAAGATATCTTTCGGTGCCAATGAAGTTTTTGCTGGTGAAGAACCAAACCAAAGAATGAAGCCAGAACATGTTGCCATCAATGAAAACATATGAAACCAATCAAATGAGTGTCATTTTCCAACAATCTCCTCCTTTGGCATTGATGGCAACACTCATGTGAAAAATGATAATGGTTTCCATCTGTCGGTTTCACCCTAAGACTGCTCCCCTTGAGCTGAATATCCATCTGTGATCATGATCTATACAAAATACTCCATATCTCCCGATGTCAAGATTATATTTTTCACCTATAACTCCCCCTTTGAAATCAATGCCAAAAAATACCAAAACTGGGATGAAGAATGAAATACTATACAAAGAATGTGTCCCAAAATACCTTACCGAAGCTGAATATAATTGAAAATTTCTGGACAGGCTTTCTGCTCTAGATAAGTGTCCCAATCAGATTTGAATGTGTTGGATATTGATACAAGTCCATTAAGAATATGAGCATAGGACTCTTTCTCCTTAAGCTCTGTCGGTGTGGGCTTACCAACCATATCAATGCATTCCTTCTTATGTACACTCAGGGAGTCCAATTGGGGACTCACCAATCCTCTGAGCCTTTTAGCTCTCCTAATGATTTTGTCTTTTTCCCTTTCAAGAGCTGAAATTTGAGCTTCTAATACCAAAATTTGTCCATCAATAGATGTAGTCAAAGAATTGGAACCATAAAAAGAATTGACTATACCTAATTTTTTTTCCTGTGAATCCTTAATCCCTTTATCTATATCTATAGTAATTAATTCGATGTTACAACATTCTCTGTAATATTAGTATGTTGCCTTAAAGCATTATCGATTAAATTCAATTTGTCAACAATTTCTTTCTTCTCTGATTCAATCATCTGATCAAAAGTGGCTCTCTTAGCTTGTGTGAATCTCTCCAATTCTTGTCGATTAGATATCTATTGCAATGATTGAAAATCCTTAGAAATGTGCTCAGTAATTATTTTGAGCTTGTCGGATGAGCTTGCTCCTTTGTCAAAATGGTACTCTAGGACAAGCCTGTGCAAAATTGGGATTGACCGATCAATTATTCCTTTGTCCATTGATCCTTCCTTCATCATCTTTTGAGCAGATATCAACATGAGCTCAGTAGAACTCATCTCAGTTATGCTCTTCTTCTCTACTAAGGAGGTGTCAATTGAAAATAATGATGTTCTCGCTACCAGTTCCTTGTTGGATTTCTCTCCCTTCTCCTCTGATGGTTGATTAACTTTAATAACTTCCCCTTTTGCACCAGTGTCTTCACCACTTGGTGCAATATCAGTTACTATCGGTTCCACATGAATTGTATCCTTAACCTATACATTCTGATCTGGAGGACTATTTTCCTCAACATTTGTAACCTATAAATTTTGTGAATCTATCGGTATATCTACTTTTACCAGTATCTCCTCTATGTCCTGTACATTAGATTCTACCGGGGGCTCTACATCCAATGCCTTATTATCTTTCAAAATTGTGGGTAAGGCACCCACTATACCTTTGCCTTTCCATTCAACCGAGATGTCAGCAGTGTTTTTTTAAGCTTTTGGTGAAGTGTAGAAACCAGAGTTGTCAATAAAGAATCTAACCCATGACTTGTGGGTTTCACTGATTATTTCATTAACCCTACCTGACATAAGACTAATTATCTTGTGCTTGATACAAAAAATTGTTCTATTTGCAACTTCAAGTGTCATATCCAACTCATTTGGAGTAATTGATCCACAAGTAGTTAATAACTCTTGAATTTTTATGCGCTTGTCCTCCTCCATAGCCGATAATATCCTAGTATCTAGATTGTCATATAGTTGTGTCGGTATTTGCTTCTTAATTTCCAACAAAGATTTATTAAATATATCTAGATATAACAAAACTTCTTCCTCAATTTCTTTTTGCTCATCATCATCTAAGTGCTCATAATATAATTGTACATTTTTCAACATACCATCCTTAGTGATTTCATCTATCACTTCTACACAAGTCTTGGGAGGGATTATACTTACATTACCAGATACAATAGAAAGGTCTGTGTCATCCATCTTCTTTCTTCTGCCAGTACCGGATGGTGTAGAAGGTGTATGAGATATTTCCTTTGGAGCTCTTTTCTTTTTTAGGTTGGCTGGCTAGTACCTTGATTGTGACCTTCCTTACCGGTTGCTTCCTTTTTTCTTCCTTAGACTCCTCACCTTTCCCCTCTTGAATGCTAAAGGAGTGTCATCTTCAATTCTAGAGTATGATGGAATAGGCTTAATGAATATTTCAGGCTCTTTCCTCTTCCTTCCTTTTTCCAGAACAACATCCATTAAGGCCTTGATGTCCTAGGATATTTGTTCAACAAATTTGCTGGCCTTGCCTTATTGTTTCTCCCTCTTCTTCCGATTGAATTCAATTTGAACCTCTTGCTTCTTTTGTTTTGCAGTACCAAAGGACTTTTTGGTCTCATCAATAGGAGCATCAATCAACATCTTGGCATAAGAATCCATAATCTCAACATCAACCTCATATCCCATCTCTTCTATCCATATCTTTCGGGGTTTAACTGCTTCCATTAGGGTTTCTATTGTCCATTTGGAGGAATTGATTATGTGTTGCATTGATGTTTTGTCATTGATGTCAACACTAGCTGTTTTGGTTACTCTATCAGTATCCTTCTGGTCACGGTAGGTTGATTGCTTTCTGGTTGATTAGATCATGATGATCCAATATGCTCTGGTATGTTTGGCTTATAAAATTGCCTTATTCATGATACTCTGATTCATGTTTAGTTAGTTGGTTTTGATCTAGTGATTGGATGCTATCCTACTTGTTGGCAAGCTTGGTTTGTTGTTCTAGTGAGGGTTTCACTGGCAGAGCTTTGATGAAGATCTTTGATGTTATGCATAAGTGGTGTTGGTACAACTTATATTGGAGATTTGAGATGTTGATGGTGATCGTGTTCGAGACTTGGTCAATTATGATTGCTTTAGCACATGTGGACCTAAATTGGGTCCTTGTTTATCTAGGTAGTGGACCGACATGATGTAACGTGTGGATTGGACTTGTCGATGTGTTTCAAGGATGTCTTATGGGTTGGATATTATTTGTTTG
The DNA here is from genome assembly GCF_030272615.1 of Cryptomeria japonica. Classification (NCBI taxonomy): domain Eukaryota; kingdom Viridiplantae; phylum Streptophyta; class Pinopsida; order Cupressales; family Cupressaceae; genus Cryptomeria; species Cryptomeria japonica. The sequence continues at coordinate 187,592,620 of NC_081408.1, forward strand.
GTCTTAGGCCGACATGTTTTGTAACTATGTAATTGTTATATTTTCTAGTGGCCGACCTTATTGTTTGTGGTCAATGGTTTGTATAAATATGATGTAAGATCTCATTGTAGATCATATAGGAAAGGGATATGGATATGTAAGGAGCGAATAATCTAATAATCATTCATGCAGAGGATTTGGTCGATCATTGGTGATCGAGTTGGATTTATGTAAGATGATTTAGTCCTTTGGTATTGAGCTTAACCAGAACTGTACTTAGGCATAGGAGATGCTATCTTTGCAGTTCATTCTCTCTTCCAGATTGTAGTCTATATTTTTATGTAGTCAGTGAGACTCCTTTTGTGATGAGCAGTGTGCTCTAGGTTGTTGGCCTTCCTGCAAGTGTAGGCCCCTCTTATCGTAATCACATACTTACTGCAGAAGTATTATCTAGCCATGGGTAGGCTTCCCACCGTGGTTTTTCCCTTTATCGGGTTTTCCACATACAAATCTTGGTGTCATGTGGATGGTATTTATTCTCTAATTGTTATTTATGCTTAATTGGTTTATCTGCTATTTCAGTAATTGGTTTATGCATTCTGGTATTGATCTTTTGGGTTTCGGTATTAAAGTTTTAATTTCTTAAGATTCTGGTAATCTGAGCTCTGGTCCTCTTCGCATAAGCTTAACCCCTTGAGGAGGATCCTATGGTGACTAACAGTTCAAATTCATCTGTTGCTATCTTTTGGAGAGAAATTCCTAGGCTTGATGGAACAAATTATAGAGTATGGAAGATTTAGATGGAGACACATTTGAGATGTATCGGAAAGGAAATTTGGGAAATCACAAAGAATGATGTAACTCCTTATATTTTGGCATCTGGCAATCCTCCTTCGAAAAACTTGGATAAGGAGCTTGAGAATGATTGTAGAGCTAGAGAAGCCCTCTTGTGTGCACTTTCTGATCAACAAATAATGGGATTAACTGACAAATCAACATCAAAGGCTATATGGGACAAGTTGGAGACACTAAATCAAGGTGACCCTACTGTTAAGATTGCTAAAATTGATGGTTATCGAGTGAGATATGAAACATTTAAGATGGAAGAAGATGAAAGGATTACTGCATTCATGGAAAGGGTAAGTGAAATTGTTATGGGAATTTAATGTTGTGGTGGATCTCTGAGTGAAGATCAAATTATTTCTAAAGTTTTGAGAGCTTTTCCACCAGCTTATAAGATGAAGGCTACTGCAATTAATGAATTGAGAACAATAGCTAATACTTATGTCAATAGAGATAGCTTGGTTGGGAAATTATCTTCTTTTGAGCTTGAAGAATTTGGACCCTCTAGATCTATGAAGTCTGAACCCACTTTTCATGCATCTACATCATCAACCAACAAGCAAGATTGGAAAGCTTTGTGTGCAAAGAAATTAGATGATATGAAGAGAGAAGATGAATAATTTGAGCAACTTGAAGCCCTATTTTCTAGAAGAGTACCTAAAGGAATGGTATGAAGTAAGTATGAAGGGAAAACACCCTTTAAATGTTTTGCATGTAATAAGATTGGTCATTTTGCATCTAGATGTCCTGAAAGGAATTCAAGATTTGAAGAGAGATCTAAAAGATCTTTTAAGCCTAACCCTGGATATCAGAACAAGTACAAGTACATGAAAAAAAAAGATAAATCATGTTACATAGCGGATGAGGAAGGTGTGACTGATTCTAATGATGAACCGACATAAGACTTTGCTAGTGGTTCCGACAATGGAAAGGAATGGGTGTGCTTGGCAATCAAGGAAGATGTTTCAGAACTGGAATAGAATATACCTGAAGAGAAGGATCTTGCTGCTAAAATTGAAGATAAGGATGGATGGGTAATTGACAGTGGATGTTCACATCATATGACTAGAGATAAAAGGAAGTTTCTATCTTTGCAAGAATTTAATGATGGTCTTGTTATATTTGGAGATGACAAAACATGTATGATCAAAGGAAAAGGAACCATATCATTGGATGGTAAGCACAATACTGATAACATTTATAATGTTGAAGGTTTGAGGAATAATCTTTTAAGTGTAGGACAATTGGTGGATAAGGAATTTCAATAACAATTCAAGGATGGAAAATGAAAAATCATTAATAGATCTGGATTGAAGATTGCAACTGGTACTTAGACAAAAGGTAATATATTTCATTTGAATTCCGTTGAGAAGACATGTTTGAATGCACAAATTGATGAGAGTTGGCTATGGCATAAAAGGCTATGTCAGGTGAATTTTGATTGCATTGTGAAGATCAGTTCAACTAAGGTAGTTAGAGATATACCTAAGATTATGAAGCCTTATAATCCGGTATGTAACGAATGTCAAATGGGAAAACAAGCTAGAACTTGTTTTAAGAGTATATAAGACAAATCTAATGATGTTCTTGATCTTATTCATACTGATTTGTGTGGCCCTGCTAGAGTTAAAATTTTTCAAGGTGATAGATATTTTGTGCTAATCATTGATGATTATTCTAGAATGATGTGGGTTACTTTTCTAAAGGAAAAATTTGAGGCATTTGAAAAGTTTAAAATCTTTAAGGCTAAAGTGGAAACTAAGACAAGATTGAAGATTAAATGTTTGAGGTCAGATCATGGTGGAGAATTCACATACGGTGAGTTTAATATTTTTTACGAGTAGAATGGTATAAGGAGACAATTTTGTGCTCCCCTGACACCTCAGCAAAATGGAGTTGTGGAAAGGAAGAACACAACTATCCTGGATGCTGCTAGAACAATGATGATGGAAGTTAGTCTACCTCATATCTACTAGAGAGAAGCAGTGAGCACATTGGTTTATACATTCAATAGAGTACATATCAAAGGAGAAATCGGTAAGACACCTTATGAGTTGTGGTTTGGCAATACACCTATTATTAAATATTTCAAAATATTTGGTATTAAATGTCATATCAAGAGAGATGATATCATTAGAAAATTTGATCCTAGATGTGATGAAGGCATATTTCTTGGTTATTCTAATGAAAGAAAAGCATATAGATGTTATAACAAAAGATTGCAAAGAATTGTGGAGAGTGCTAATATCAAAGTGGATGAGCTGAATAAAGGTCAAATAAGAGTTTATGAGAAGGAATCAGTGATGGAAATGACTATATCTAAGCTGGTAGCACCTTTATCAGAATAGAGTGTTGAACCAGTTACTCTGGCAGTATCAAATAATTCTACAGTAATTGAAGAAAACGAAAGAGGAACAAAGAGTCAGAGGACTCCTAGGTATGTGAGATTGAATCATTTAGAAGATCGGAACATTGGGGATAAGATCAATGGAGTGATGAAAAGAAGAAGTCTGACAACTAATGAGGTATGTTTAATTTCACAAGTTGAACCAGTATCAGTAATTGAGGCATGTAAAGATGAATATTGGTTGAAAGCTATGGAAGAAGAATTAGACCAGATTGAGAAAAATAATACATGGACTTTGGTTCCCCGGCCTAAAAATAAGAATGTTATTGGAACTAAATGGGTTTTTAGGAATAAATTGAATGAAGATGGACAAGTTGTAAGGAATAAAGCTAGATTGGTTTGTAAAGGATATTCTCAGAAGGAAGGAATTGATTATGGTGAAACTCTTGCACCGGTAGCTAGGATTGAAACTGTAAGATTATTTCTTTCCTATGCTGCACATAAAAACTACAAGGTTTATTAGATGGATTTTAAGTGCGCCTTTCCGAATGGGGATCTTGATGAGGAAGTTTATATTGAGCAACTTGATGGTTTTTCACTTTCAGATGATAAAAACATGGTTTGTAGGCTAAGGAAATCTTTATATGGATTGAAATAGGCACCTAGATCTTGGTATGCAAGGTTAGATAAATATCTTTTGAAGCTTGGTTTCACTAAAGGCAATGCTGATAGTAATCTATATTATAAAGTCATTGATGATGATATACTGATTATTGAGGTCTTTGTTGATGAGATCATTTTTGGAGGTGAAGATAAGTTGTCTATGGAATTTTCTAAAAATATGGAGAATGAATTTGAAATGTCTATGATTGGGGAAATGAAATTTTTATTAGGTTTGCAGATTACTCAGACTGACAAAGGTATTTTTATTTGTCAAACTAAGTATGCTAGGGAATTGTTGAAGAAATTTGGTATGGAAGACTCTAAACCGGTAAGTACTCCTATGGTTACGAGTGAAAAATTGACAAGAAAAGATGTTTCTACACCGATAAATCCTACAAGATACAAGTCTATGATTGGAGGTTTGCTATATTTGACTCAAACTAGGCGTGATATAATGAATGTTGTTTTCATTGCATCAAGATATCAAAGTGATCCTAGAGAAAATCATGAGAGTGTTGTGAAAAAAAAAATTAGATACTTGCAAGGTACATCTAAATGTGGTTTAAGGTACCCTAAGGATGATGAATTTACTTTATGTGCATATACAGATGCAGATTGGGAAAGTGATGCTGATGACCGGAAAAGCACTTCCGGTGGAGCTTTCTTTCTTGGAAAGAAGTTGGTTTCATGGATCAGCAAGAAACAATCATGTACTTCTTTATCTACTGCTGAAGCTAAGTATGTTGTTGCTGCTATTAACTGTACACAAGTTCTATGGATGAAGCACATGTTGAAGGACATTAAAGTGCATTGCATTGGACCGTAGTTATTCATTGTGATAACTCTGGTTGTATTGACATATCAAAGAATTGATATTTAACTCTAAAAAAAAGCACATATCTATAAGTATAAATTTTTGAAGGAGAAGGTGGAAGAAAATGAGGTTAGACTAGTTTATGTGAACAATAAAGAGAAGAATGTAGATATCTTTAGTAAACCTTTGCCTAAAGAATTATTTGAGTACCTCAGAGATAGATTAGGGGTTTCTGCCCCTCCAAAAGAGAATTGATTGATGCTTTTTGGCATCAATCTGGTATGCGTTATCAGAGATATTATTCATTCTAGATTGATGTGGGGATGCTACTGCTCAGGGGGAGTAGTTGGCCTTGTGATTCAATGGTTTTTGATTTTTGCTTTGATATTTATGCCAGATCTTTGGCATTGACGTCAAAGGGTGAGAGATATTCATGTGAAAAACTTAAGGGATATATACATTAGGGGGAGAAATTTGCAAAACTTAATTGTGATATCATTTATAGGGAGAGTATGTTTTAGAAACTTCATTGATATATTCTTTTGTGGGAGATTTGTTTGACATTTGTTGGCACTTGGATCTTTTTCATATCTAGTGTTTCCATCAATGCCAAAGGGGGAGATTGTTGGCAATTTGGAGGAATTGATTATGTGTTGCATTGATGTTTTGTCATTGATGTCAACTTTAGCTATTTTGGTTGCTTTACCAGTATCCTTTTGGTCCAATAGGCTGATTGGCTTCTGGTTGATTAGATCACGATGATCTGGTATGCTCAAGTATGTTTGGCTTATTCATGCTACTTCGATTCATGTTCAATCAGTTGGTTTTGATCTGGTGATCGGATGCCATCCTTCTTGCTGACAAGTTTGGTTTGTTGTTCTAGTGAGAGTTTCACAGACAAATTTTTAATGAAGAGCTTGGATGTTATGCATAATTGGTGTTGGTGCGGCTTCTAGTGGAGATTCAGGATGCCGATGGTGATCATGTTCAAGACTTGGTTGATTGGGATCATTGCTTTAGTGTGTGTGGACCTAAATTGGGTCCCAGTTTATCTAGGTTATGGACCGTCATAATGTAACGTGTGGATTGGACTTCTCGATATGTTTCCGTGATGTATTATGGGTTGGATATTATTTTTTTGGTCTTAAGCCGACATGTTTTGTAATTATATAATTGTTTTATTGTCTGGTGGTCGACCTTATTTTTTGTGGTCAAGGGTTTGTATATATATGATGTAAGATCTCATTGTAGATCATATAGGAAAGGGATATGGATATGTAAGGAGTGAATAATGTAATAATCATTCATGCAGAGGATTTAGTCTATCATTGGTGATTGAGTTGGGTTTATATAAGAGGATTTATTCCTTTGGTATTGATCTTAACCATAACTATACTCAAGCATATGAGATGATATCTTTGTAGTTCATTCTCTCTTTCAGATTGTAGTCTAGATTTTTATGTAGTCAGTGAGACTTCCTTTGTGATGACAAGTGTCCTCTAGGTTGTTGGCCTTTCTGCAAGTGCAGGCCCCTCTTTTTTTAATCACATACTTACTACAAAAGTATTATTTGACTATGGGTAGGCTTCCCGCTGTGGTTTTTCCCTTTATTAGGTTTTCCACGTACAAATCTTGGTGTCATGTGGATGGTATTTATTCTCTAATTGTTGTTTATGCTTAATTGGTTTATCTTCTATTTTGGTAATTGGTTTATGCATTCTGGTATTGATCTTTTGGGTTTAGGTATTAAAGTTTTAATTTCTTAAGGTTCCAATAATTTGAGAGAACCGATTCACCCCTCCTCTCAGTTGTCTCCTAGTTATTTGAAATATCTAACAATTTCATCCTTTTTGACCATAAAGCAGACCTCGGTTGAGTATTTCTCAACAATGTGTTTAGGAACCCTCTCTCTAGATTTCATTGCTTTCTAAAATGCCTTGAAATAATCCCAAACCTTATCATCTTGCTGACTACCAAAACTAGCAATAGATTATTTCAACTATCTGCCAACCAAGATATCAAATGCCCACTATCTTTTCCCAAAACTGGGATTTTCATCAAGGAAAAATATCATCAAGAAGATAATAATATTCCCATACCATAATATCCCCCTTTTCTCTCCTTTAATCTTCCCAAGGTTAATAAACAACTCATCTAACATCCATCCACATTGATCTATCTTCTCATTTTCCCTCATAATCTTATGTTTGACATATATGCAAGAGCTAGAAACACAATTGAGATGATTGGATTGAGTTACCTTATAACCAATGACCATGCTGCCAAATATGATGTCTCTATCAGTGATGGTGTTGACCCTCATCAATCGCCAGTCTGAAGTTGCACCAGTCGGTTTGTTAACTTGATCATTTGAAATCTTTTTCTCCGGACGTTGACCAATCTATGGCAAACTGGTGATGGCCCTAATGGCTTCCTTTGTGATATTATAAGGTCTATCCAACCAAATGAACTCTCCATGAACTCTTCTTAGTACATATCAGATGATCTCATCTTTGAATTCAAGGATATCAAGAATGTCGGTAAACCCTAGATCCTTAATTTGCTTACACTTGGGCTTGATCTTTCCGGAGTCACCCATCAACTCACTCATATACACACTCTTGATGTCACTAGTACCTAGATCCTCAATGTGGTAGTGAATGTATGCTCTGACATCTTCCACATAAACAAATCCTTCCAGAACATGAGAAAATGCACCAACCGAATCATCCAAGGTGGCAATATGCGAGAATTGCTTGAAAATTGGCCCGAGACAATCCTTAACCTTGACAATAGTTGGATTTGCAATGAAAGTAGGTGTAGAGGATGATCTCTCTTCCATGATGAAAGATGAATTCGATAAGTACGTGATAAATGGTTGCCGGTGAAACCCTAAAGAACTCTTCCAATAGCTAGTGGAATCATCGAAGAAGATATCTGATCGCACTGAATTGCCTTAGACTCGCTCTGTATCACTCTAAATCACTCTGAATGCAAGGTGATAAAAATGAAGTGGATTCAACCTTTTAACCTTCAAGAAACCCTAATTAGTCATTGATATGAATGACTTCCGGTGGAACATAGCGGATCTTGGTCAAACATCTCCATACCGGATACAATTTTTCCATGACGATATGATAAAAGAATAAGTATTTGGTAGATTACTGAGAGGGGGGGGGTGAATCAGTAAATTGAAAAAACTGATACAAACTTCCCAATCTCAAACTCAATCACACAAAGTAAACTTTCACTATCAAGATCAATACTCATAAGAATACTCAACATCAATCGGTTAACTATTATAACAACTTAACATTAAACAACTTCAATCTTGTAAACATCAAAATGCTTAATCATATATCAACATATTCCATCTCTCAATGCTTCCAATTATCACGCCTTATCAAAATTTAAGTAGTCAATCAAATCAACAAATAAGATCATAACCACAAAAACATTCACCACATGACACAAATATTTATACGTGGAAAACCCAAATAGGTAAAAACCACGGTGAGATGAGACTCACAAGATAGCTATCTGAATGCTTTTGAAGTTTGCCCTGTTAGGAGCCAAGCCTGTTAAAGCTTGTACAATAAGTCTTGTTAAGAACTGATCCTGTTAGGAATCACCTGGTTAAGGGATTTACAAAATGACTTGATGAAAAGCAAATACCCTGTTAGGAGTAACCTTAGTAGAGGATTTGAGAATCCAAGTCAATGGACCACCTTGTTAGAGGATTTAAGAAGTAACCAAACTTGTTAGAGATTACCTGGTTAGGGGATTTCAGTTCTATTGTAATTGTTAGAAAATAACAGGTTTTCTTGATTTGTCTGAATAACACTACATTTGCTTGATCAGATCCTTTTAAGCTTCAATATGTGTTTACACAAATTGTAGATCCATTCTCTGATTAGGCAACCACACATTGATTTCTGCCAACTTTGCCAACTCTGAACAAAACAACTTCATCGACCTTAAATACAAATCAATTAGGTCGGTAACATAACAAAAACCTAATTCTCTCATAGAGATCACAAACAAATCGGTTCAAGTGTGACCGTTGGATTTACATAGCAATCTATACACACTCTTCAAAAAAATTCCAACTGCTCCACGATCATCGCTTCATCGGACTTTGTAACTCATCATGCGCTATGCATTAGATGCAATCCACTTTGCTCATTCCCTAGTCAATCAAACAAACATGCCAAAACAATCTAAACTCATCCTCATACAATGATCACACGTGTCACTATCATTACCGCTCATCATTAGATCTTAAACCAATAAACTTGATCGGTTAGGGCTTAACAAAAACAAGTAGTAGGGTTTACCAGTTACATTTCATAGAAAGGGATTAACCTTATACATCGGTTTACCGGTTCAAATCACAAACTTACATACCGATTTACAACATCTTCCTTAAAGCTCTTCCTACCAGTTACAAGACAAGACAATAACAACAACAATATCAATAATATCATAAATACCATTACCGGTTCAATTGACATCAATGACAACATAACATATCATCAATGCAATCTTCATGCAAATACCAACAATCTCCCCCTTTGGCTTTGATGGCACTACAAATATCAATGCCTCTAGTTGCTGTTGCGTTGGTGAATAGAAATCCTAGTTTACATTACCAAGTATTCACCATGCTTTGTCTGTCTTCAGCCTATCACTAGTTTCCCTTTGCCAATCACATAATCCTTCTCCTAATCACATAATTCTTCTTCCCCTTTCTAAACAATGCCAAATTGAAAGTAAAACATATAATTGCAAATTTTCACTATGCATCAACAACATACTACAATTTGATGCTCCCCCTATGGAATACATCCACTTCTTCATCAATCCATGTAAAATTCTGCAAGTGATTCAGGGATTGATGCAATCATCATCATGCTCAACTAACTTCATGAAGAGGGACAACCCCTAGTTGTCTTCTAAGAAACTCAAATGTAGTCTTAGGTAGAGGTTTGGTAAAGATTTCTGCAAGCTGCTCCTTGGTAGAAGCATTCTCTAAGATAACATCTTTACTTTTAACTTTTTCCCTCAAAAAGTGATACTTCAATTCAATGTGCTTGGTGCGAGCGTGCAAAACATGATTCTTAGAAATATTATGGCACTTGTATTATCACATAAAATCTTTATAGGTTCTGAGATCTTCATCTTACAACCTTCCAAAATGTGCCTCATCCAAATAGCCTGTGTGCAATTCATATAAGCTACAACATACTCAACTTCAACAATAGATTGTGAAGTACAACTTTGCTTCTTACTACTCCATGAAACAAGCCTTCCTCCTAGAAATAATGCTCCACCAGTAGTACTTTTCTAGTCATCAACATTTCCTACCCAATCAGCATCTGTGTACACCTTCAAATCAAAGTTTCCTCCATAGGGATACCATAATCCATAATCAATAGTACCTTTCAGATACCAAAAATTTCTCTCGGTTGCTATCAGATGTGTCTCCTTTGGATTCTTCTGAAATCTAGCAACTATACCAACCGCATGGGCAATAGCTGGTCTGCTATGACCAACATAGTGTAATTTTCCAATCAATGACCTATATTCCTTTTAATCAACGAACTTAGATTCATCTTCCTTGGATAACTTACAACATGTAACTATTGGTGTTCCAACTAGTTTACAGTCACTCATGCAAAAAGTCTTCAAAGCCTCTTTCACATAGATTGTGTAATGAAAATACCATTCTTCATTTGTTGTATCTGCAAGCCTATGAAATTTTTTATTTCCCCTACTAAAGACATTTCAAACTCATTTTTTATTTCATCTGCAAAACTATTGCTCATGACATTATTACCTCCAAAAATAATATCTTCAACAAATACTTCACTGACTAGTATTTCATCTCCTTCAGACTCGAGATAAATATTACTCTCATCACTAGTTCTTGCAAAGCCTATCTTCATCAGATGTGTATGAAGACGTTCACACCATGCTTTGGGTGCCTGCTTTAATCCATACAAAGCTTTATGCAATCTGCATACCATGTCTTTCTCATCTGTTAAAGCATAAGTATCTGGCTGCTCTATGTATACCTCTTCTTCCAATATCCCATTCAAAAATGCAGACTTAACATCCATCTGGTATACCTTGAAATTCTTATGGGCTACAAATGCAAGTAAAGTTATGACACCTTCCAGTCTTGCTACTGGTGCAAAAGTTTCGCCATAATCTTCTCCTTCTTCTTGAGCATAACCCTTGTAGACTAATCTTGCCTTGTTGTGAACTACAACACCATCTTCATTTAACTTGTTTTTGAATACCCGTTTAGTACCTATAATATTCTTGTTTACCGATCAGGGTACCAGGGTCCAAGTGTTGTTCTTTTCAATTTGATCCAATTCCTCCTCCATAGCTTTAACCCAATAATCATCACCAAGTGCCTCCTTAGCACTTCTTAGTTCAATGGTGGAGATCATGCAAGAGTTCTCTCTTATTCTCCTTCTAGTTAGTACTCGAGCATCCTTATCCCCAATAATATGCTTAGGATAGTGGTTCAGTCTCACATACCTAGGAATAACATGATCATTCTCTTCAGGTTCAGCTTCTTCATTATCATATTATTTTGAATTTATTTGTTTCGGTTGAACAAGTACATCAGAATTTGCTTTACTAGTTTCTGATTAAACAGTTTTAGGTTCCAAAAGAAAAATGCAAGGATCTTCATCCTTTTTCTCTGAACTGACTTTAGGAAATTCATCTACTCGAACATCAACACTCTCAACAATTCTCTGTGTCTGGTTATTGAAGCATTTATATGCCTTACTCTTGGTGGAATAGCCAAGAAATATGCCTTCATCACTCTTAGCTTCAAAATTGCTAATGTAATCACCTCTTTTAATAAAACATTTGTTACCAAATATCTTAAAATAGCTAACATCAGGTGATCTCCCATACCAATATTCATAAGGGGTCTTGTCCTTACTTCTTTTCACCATAACTCGGTTCATTGTGTAGATAGCTGTACTTACAACTTCTTTCCAAAAAATTTTCAGTACACCTCCTTGTATTAACATTTTCCTAGCAACTTCAACCACTGACCGATTGTTCCTCTCTGCTATACCATTATGTTGTGGTGTCCTTGGTGCAGAAAGCTACTGCTTGATACCCTTCTAATCACAGTACTTAGTGAATTCCTCAGAAGTAAATTCACTGCCTCGATCTGTTCTTAGACATTTTATCTTTTTGCCACTCTCTTTCCCAGCTAAGGCCCTGAATGCCCTGAACTTACCAAAAGATTCATTCTAATCCTTCAAGAATGTGACCCACATCACCCTTGAACAATCATCAGTGAAGATCATGAAATATCTATCACCTTGAATTCTTCTTGTTCTTATTGGTCCACATAGATCTATATGAACCAAATCTAACAAGTACTCTGCTGAGAAGGACTTTCTCTTGAAAGTTGAAGAAGTCATCTTTGCTAACTGACATTATTTACAAAGAGCATTAACCACTTTGTCTAGCTGAGGCAGACCTCTTACTATCTTAGACTTGCTCACTTTAACAATGTTATCAAAGTTTATATGACAAAATTCCTATGCCAAAGCCAACTATCATCTATCTTTGCAATCAAACAATTGCTAACTTTAGGATTAAGATGAAATAGATTACGTCTGGTTTGTTTCCCGGTTGCAATTAATTCACCTTTGTTGTCAAAGATTTTGTACATACTATTTTTAAACTCCAGTGGGTATCCTTTGTCATTAAGTTGTGCCACACTCAGAAGATTGTGCTTTAGACCTTGAATCCAATAGACATCGCCAACACTGCTCTTCCCATTAAAAGAAATAACTCCCTTACCTTTAACCATACAAGGTGAGTCATTGCCAAATCTGACAACATTGCCATCAAATTCCTTCAAGGAAATAAATTGTCTCCAATCATCGATCATGTGATGTTAACAACCACTATCAATGATCCAATCATCAGAGTTATCCATCCTGGACACTAGTGCCTTCTGATTTGATATCTCTTCCTTAATAGCTACAAACATAATATCTTCACTAGCATCATCATCAGATTCTTCATTAGTAATACCACTCTCAACCACTATAAGACTATCTCTCTTGCCTTTGCCCTTATACTTCTTGAATTTGTCTCTCTTGTATTCATTTTCAGCATTAGGATAGTTAGCTGCTATATGACCAGTCTTGTTGCATGCAAAAATTTTTAAAGGTAGCTTACCTCTGTATTTTCTAGTGCCTCTAGGCAGTCGTTTTGCCAACAATGCTTCAAGTTTCACTAGGTTGTCTTCATCATCAACATTTCAGCTGGATCTAGATTTATAACCATGACAAGTATCTCTATTTTTTCCCACAGATGGGTTAGAGACAGAAGCTCTGAATGCAAATTCTAATTTCTATACACTACCATCATAGCCGTTTAATTCAAAAGTAGTAAGTTTTCCATTGATAGAGTCAAGAGTTACCTTAGTTCTGTCAATGGACTTCAACTCCTGAATAGCTGCAACTCAGATAGAATAAACTAATAGCAGGGTTCTCACTACCTTACTGATCACTATGGCATCTTCCACTTTCCCTCCTGCACTCTTTATTTCACCAACTATCTCTAATATCCTTTGACCATACTGTTGGATATTCTCACCTTCAGACATTCACATGTCATCAAACTTTCCTCTTAGGATCACCGCTATAAATCTCTTCAAGTTTTTTCAATACTTCATATGTAGTTTCAAGACCATGAACATCTACATATTCAACAACAGACAGGGAACTGATAATAGCCTCCAATGCTTGATGGTTTTCTTGCTGTTCTTTCTTCTGATCATCAGTCAGAGTTCCAGTAGGTGTAACAAACCGAGTTTCTACATGATCCCAATACTAACTTCCCAGACTCTTAATGTAAATCTTCATTCTGTCACTCCATATGCTATAGTTATCTTTGTTGAACTTTGGACCTTCCTTCTTCATCATGATCTACAAGATATTTTCCTCAAGCTATTAGGATTTTAGATTTAAGAGGACCTGAGATGCTCTAATACCAATTCATGGTATGATGAAAGAATAAGTATCCAATGGATTACTGAGAGGGGGGGGGGTGGTGAATTAGTAAACTAAAAAACTAAGACAAACTTCCCAATCTCAAACTCAATCACACAAAGTAAACTTTCACTGTCAAGATCAATACTCATAAGAATACTCAACATCAACCAGTTAACTGTTATAACAACTTAACAGTTAACAACTTCAATCTTGTAAACATCAAAATGCTTAATCATATATCAACATATTTCATCTCACAATGCTTCCAGTTATCATGCCTTATCAGAAGTTAAGTAGTCAATCAAATCAACAAATAAGATCATAACCACAAAAACATTCACTACATGACACAAATATTTATACGTGGAAAACCCAAATAGGTAAAAACCATAGTGAGATGAGACTCACAAGATAGCTATTTGAACTCTTTTTAAGTTCACCTTGTTAGGAGCCAAGCCTGTTAAAGCTCTTACAATAAGTCTTGTTAAGAACCGATCCTATTAGGAATCACTCAGTTAAGGGATTTACAAAATGACTTGATGAAAAGAAAATACCCTGTTAGGAGTAACCTCAGTAGAGGATTTAAGAACCCAAGCTAATGGATCACCTTGTTAGAGGATTTAAGAAGTAACCAGACTTGTTAGAGCTTACTCAGTTAGGGGATTTCAGTTCTGTTATAATTGTTAGAAAATAATAGGTTTTCTTGATCTGTTTGAATAGCACTACATTTGCTTGATCAGATCCTTTTAAGCTTCAATCCACATTTACACAAACTGCAGATCCATTCTCCGGTTAGGTAACCACACACTCAATTGATTTCTGCCAACTTTTCCAACTCTGAACAAAACAACTTCATCAACCTTAAATACAAATCAATTAGGTCAGTTAAACAACAAAAACCTAATTCTCTCAGAGAGATCACAAACAAATCGTTTTAAGTGTGACCATTGGATTTACGTAGCAATCTATACACATTCTTTAAGAAAATTCCAAGCGCTCCATGATCACCACTTCATTGGACTTTGTAACTCATCACGCGCTATACATTAGATGCAATCCATTTTTCTCATTCCCTAGTCAATCAAACAAACGTGCCAAAACAATCTGAATTTATCCTCATACAATGATCACATGTGTCACTATCATTACCACTCATCATTAGATCTTAAACCAACAAACTTGATTGGTTAGGGTTTAACAAAAACAACTAGTAGGGTTTACCGATTACATTTCATAGAAAGGGTTTAACCTTATACATTAGTTTACCAGTTCAACTCACAAACTTACATATTGGTTTAGAACATCTTCCTCAAAGCTCTTCCTACTGGTTACAAGACAATATCAATAACAACAACAATATTAGCAATATCATAAATACCATTATCGGTTCAATTGACATCAATGACAACATAACATATCATTAATGCAATCTTCATGCAAATGCCAACATTCCAATGTTTGGAACATCTTCCAGAACTCCTTCCCGGGGCTTATGCAATGTTTTCATGAATTTTACCTACCCCTAAGGTATCTGCCATAGTTATGGGATGAGTTTCCTACCGGTGTAGGAGCAATCTCCTCTTTTGGTTGAGTAACCAGAGCATTCCCATCTGTTGATTGATCATATGACTTCCTGACCCATTTCTTGGTATGATCTTATCAGATTTCATTGATCTTTTCTTTCCCTTTACCATTTGATCCATCATTGTTAACCAATCGATTTTTTCTTCTACATAACTTAGCTATATGTTCAATATTGTTGCATGCATAACATGTAACATTGTTCTTTTGAATTGCTTTGCTATAACTGATATAATTGCTTGATCTGCATTGATTAGCCATATGTCCAAATTTTCCACATGCATGACATTTTACATTCATTCTGCAATCTTTTGTCTTATGACCATACTTATTGCATTTAGAACATTGACCGAGAGTAGAATTATAGTTCCGATTTGCTCTATTTCTACATTTCATAGACATGCGACCACATTTAATACAAACAAAGCATCTACCATTAAATTTGTAAGCATTAAGCTACTTTACTGGTGTCTTCTTGTTCTAATCTTCATTTGCAGTACCAGAGCTTTGACCTTGTTCAAATCCAAGTCCATTGGAATCTCCATTCTGTCCTCTAGGGAGTCATTTGGTATGTGTTTGTGGCATTGAAATTTGAGCTAAGACACTGAATGAAGGCAGATAGGAGATGAGGGGGAGACACACTAAATTAGGGACACAAACATGAGGTGTAAATTGGCCCAATGATAATTTACGATGCTTCATTTAGCCCCCACTTTATTGGGAGTATGAGCCTATGAAAATACTCATAGTAATGTAAACAAAGAGATGGAAGAATGGAGGAATGAGGAGCACAATCACAAGGATTATAAGACATCACTAAATTTGAGGAACAAAGCCCCCAATATTGGGATATTAACTCACTCAAACACATGAAAGGGAACACAAAAGAAGAAAAAATAAAAGGAAATCAAAGACAAAAAGGAAAAAGACACA
Organism: Cryptomeria japonica; assembly: GCF_030272615.1. Classification (NCBI taxonomy): domain Eukaryota; kingdom Viridiplantae; phylum Streptophyta; class Pinopsida; order Cupressales; family Cupressaceae; genus Cryptomeria; species Cryptomeria japonica. The sequence goes on from NC_081408.1 coordinate 187,608,827, forward strand.
TAACACAAAAGATAAATACCAAAGACTAGACCTCAAGTCAACTAGATGAAGAGACCTCAATATCAAAAATGTCTCAACAACTAGCATCATTCTTGAAAAAATGCCAACTCAAGAACACAAGTGATCATATGAAAGAGAAAATCATGCATCATCCATCAACCACCAATAGCAAAGCTATGAGCTCATGAGAAGAAGGAGAAAGAGAGCATGGAGACATGCTAGATGTGTTTTTCTAAGTGATCCATGAGAAGAATGATAAGAAATCACATGGATACATACCCTAGATGTGTTTTAATTGGTGATCCATATTGGGGAGGAGAGTAGGAATAGTCTAGCTATGTTTTGCTAGTTCCACTCATCCTCATGCATGTGTGCAAGCGATGTCTAGTTTCAAGTATATAACACCCCGTATAAGAGTTTTTTTCCTCTGGTTTTGAGCATGCATCAACCTGTTTAAGATATGTATATAATGCATATGCCAAGGGGCAAGTCTAGTTCCAAGAACATTTCATTTAAGAGTTTGTCTTCTCTAGTTTTGAGAATGTGTAACCCTGTACAAGACAAATACATACCTAGTTTTGAGGACATCTCGTGTAAGACTTTTTTTTCTCTAGTTTCAGTAATGTACACCCCATATAGGACATATATCAAATGACGCATCTGGTTTTAAGCATAAAGCATCTCATATAAGAGTTTTTTTTTTTTTTTTTTTGAGTCTGAACACCCCATTTAAGACATACAAACATATGGTACAAAGAGGGCAAGATGGGTCCCCCTGCCACTTAAGATGCCAACATAACCCTGTGTTGATGTCTTAAGGAAGTTAGAATCAAGGATACCTAACCTTCAACACCAAGGAGATATCCTTTACGCAATACTGCCATAAATCTAAGCTAAAGAGGGAATACTCTTAGAAGCAAGTATAAGATAGTTGAAAAAGAGATATCTTGCAATACATGTAAAGAGGGTCCTTAGAGGAGAAGATATCTTTTCTCAAAAGAAATCTACCTCCAAGAGGAGTTCTTGAACAAACCGAACTATAGTGTCATAAAATTGTGCCCCCTGCAATTTTAACCACATTTGAAGTCCTCACTTTGGCGATGCCATCCTCCTTCCTAACCAAGACCCCTTTCCTGCATTTTCACTCTTGAAACCATCCTTGTCTAGGCTCTGTGTCTACCTTAGATCCTATCTTGGCCCCAAAATAGGGTAGCACAGGGGCGTGGTGCCCTTGTCCCCACTCCTTAGGGTGGTGCTAAGATGGGTCTGCCCGGTCCCCTATGCATAATTTTACCTTTAGGGTTTGCACTCCTCTTTGTCGGCCTTCAGTGAATTAAAATTAATCCTCTAGGCATACATAAAAGGGAGTTGGTTTTCTCATTTGCAGAGGGAGGTCAACATACATGAGATACACTATAGGCGAAGTTCAAGCTAGGCAATCTCCATCATCATTATCAAGCATTCACGCATTCATGTCTTCTTCATTCATCCATTGGAGCAATATTATAACATTAATTTGTAAGAATGTGTGTGTGTTAGGGTTTTGTCATGTTACATACCATTTCATGCAATACTTGTGATACCATTCAAGAAGTAAAGCAATCATCATTGACAAATTGCAGATCTACAAAGTATACATTCCATTATTTACATTTCAGCATTTGCAATTACTTTCTTTCAAGGTTGATTCCTCAACTGGGGTTTGACTGAGGCAAACCCCTATCCAAAACCCTTCTCCCCTTCTTTTCTATGTGTAGGTTGTAGGTACGCAGATATATTTTTAGATTTTGACTCAATTCATAGAGGCGGAAAAACCCTTTTTGTTTCGCGGAATTTTCGGAGGACCATGTACACTTTCGCCATGGTCCCGATGAATTTTCTCCAAATTTGTAGAGTAGATTCTTATCAATCTAATTATCTCAATTCCAAAGTTACAACGTGATCCCGAACCAATAGCTCCTCATTTCACTCATTTTACCTCTCTTTTCTACATAGTCAACAAGTTAACTTTCTCATTTACAAAAGAGGGAAAATCACACTTCAACCCTTGTAATCCACTTAGAATTCACATCCTTGTCTCTCTTGTATTTGGATCTAGTAGATTCAATCCCCTCTTTTGAATGTAAAGTTTTCCCAAGCGAAAATCATCCTAGTGACTTCCTTTCTCTCTCCTAGGTGGGGAGTCACTAGGGTCCAATTTTCCACTTTACATTTTGGTGAATTCGACGTCTTACACATTAATTATGAATTTTCATTATTAGATCTGATTAAGTGCAATTTGAATTTTAAATTTTCATTTCCATGTTTGATCTATTTGTACATTTTAGAGGTTAATTACATACAAACCCTAATTTTTCACTTTTAGGAAATTAAGCTTGTGAAGTGTAAACTTTTAATTGCTTGTTTTAGATCTAATTTCTATTTTAAAATTGTAATTCAAATATGTCTCTTTATTTTGAAAATTCAGTGGTTAAATAATAAAACCTTAATTTTTAAAGATTCTTCTATTTTTTGACCTTTGACTACAAATTTGACTGGTCTGGACATCTCCAAATCAGCAATTTTTTTGGATTTCACAATAATATCATAATACCTATCATCCCTGAAAATTTCGGAAAAAGTTGCTTGGACCGTGTGCACTTTCGTCATGGTCCTTGACTTTTTTCCAAAATTTCGGGAGACAGAATTAACTGTATTTTTCTGCTCAAATCCAGAAAATTGTCATACTTTATCAATTTTAACACTCTCTAAGGTCAAACACAAATTCAAAATTCATCAAATTCAAATTTTAATTAAGAGACTTTCAATGGCAATTAATAAATTGGATTTACTTTCTCTTCCACATATGATTACACTGTTTTTTGCATATATTTACTACAATCATGTGTCAGATAAGAGTTTCTTTCATTTCCTTTTGCTTCTTTTTATTCATAACACTTGGTCATATTGTGTTGTTAGGATTTCCAAATTATTTTCTTTTCAAATTAATCTCAAAGATTTCATGTATTATGGTGATGTTGATAACAAAATGCATTTCATATGCTAATCACTTTAAAGCTTTTGTAGACCCTAAACTTAGAGATCCTAACCCTTATACCTCTCCTAGGGTATCTTGTGTGGATGAGATGAGATCTAATTCTTTAACCAATGATCTTTGTAAAAAAGAGAAAGCATTGGAAAGTATTATGGACTCATCTTCTTCTCATACACACCCTTGAGCAAGGGGGGGAAAATGAAAACATCAACATTCTACATCTTTAGATCCTACTTATTCTCCTAAGACCTATCTTAAACATCAAAGTATATGTAGGGATGATGATGTCATGCATTTTATTCATGAACTTTCCCCTCACATAGAAATAACTAAAAATACGCTCTTAGATGATGAAGATGTTTCTCCTAAAGAGGATAAGTTTGATAAAGGAAAGGAGATTGTCATTTCACATGATACTCCTTCTTCATCTACAAATCCTTTTTTTCCTACTTACATATCATATTTCAAAGAAATTCAAGATCCTGCTCCTCCACCTATTCAATTGTAACATTCTTATAGTCGTGGCTTTTCCTATAATTACAAAATAAGGTTTCAAAGGACAAGGAATTGGCAAATTTGAGCATGGAATTTGTGTCCCTATAAATCCTCCCACACAAACTACTACACGAGGCCTAGGAAATTGTACCCCTCTTTCTATGGATGAATTTCTTAGGCTCCAAAACTTTAAAAACCATCTTCAAAGACAACAAATCAAAAGAGCTCGTAAGAATGCTTCTTCTTCAAAGCATCATTTTTGTTCATTTCACCAAAATTATGATCACAATGCTAATGATTGCCTTGATCATATTAAAAAATCTATTCAAGATTGCATAGATAGTGGCGAAATTAGAATTGTGGATAATGAAACTTGTTATTCTAACAATCCATCTCTTGCATGTAAAGAAGATATTTACCACCCCGAAAGATTAGCTGCAAGAATCTATTGGAGATTGAAATATGATAAGATAATTTCCTTTCCTCCTCAAAATAAAAACAAAAATCTTAAGCAAGTGAAAGGTATTGAATATTTCATTTTTCAAGATTGATATTTACATTCTCTTGCAAAATGTTATGCATTTAAGAAATTTGTTCAAATGAAATATGATCTTGCACAAATTTGTTGAACAGATCTAGTTGTATTTCTTGGTAAAAACATAGTGCCTTAGCACTTCTTTTCCCTTCATGTTTCTCTTCACCCTATGACATGGCTAGCCAATCTAACGGGGAGCTCTTTATCATTTGTGGTGGTATTGTTTTAATTTTGCATACTTTGGGGCAGCAACATGAAATTCATTTTTCTTCATTCTTTCAATATATTCATCTATATCTTGCTGCATTATTCATTATTAGATCTCTTTTCTTGCATAAGAATCATTCCTATGTGAGCATGTAATTGTTCTTGGGTTTTCCTCTTTACTTGAGAGAGGTTTCTTTAATGAGTAGTGCACTTCTTCTCTTTCCTTCATTCTGCTAGAAAACTTACTTTTTCTATGATCTCAATTATTCGCAAGTACGATATGCCCCTTAGCATGGAATGATCTCTTGAGAGGTACATATCCCTTCCTTGAGAGGATTTGTTCCATTAGGAAGGTATATTGCTTGAAAATACTCACCATTAGAATATGTGTAATGTTTCTTTTTATCCTCCTCACTTGGGGGGCAAGGATTATTACTCCTTCTTTCCTTCTTTTTATCTCATGTATCACTATTTCCTTTAGGGGCTGCATTTTTCATTTGTGATTATCATTTCTAACAATGGTATGTTTTTATGATTAATCCCCTTGGGGAATATGTGATGTTTTTTTCTCTCTTCCTTTCTAAGATTACCACTTCTTGAGACATGCATTTTACATATACTATTGTCTTTCCTTCTATACATTCATGAAAGTGCATTGTGCATTTGATTATATTGAATCTATCTCTAGAAGATTGTGTAAGTTCTTCTCACTGTACCTACACTTGGGAGGAAATGATCTCTATCTCTTTGTGTGTATGTCTCTCTCTCTCTCTCTCATTCTCTAGGGATTCACTTTGCCCTATTTTGTGGATGGTGTGAGTTATATTACTTGATGTCATTCCTTGTGCGAAATTTTTGGTAGTTTGCTCAAAAGTTCTCAAGAGGTGTATATCATTGACTACAACCTCTTTCATACTTTTTAATGTACATCTATGATAAATTCACCCATCCCTCTTGGGGCTAAAAGTGATTCATCCCTCCTCAAGAATCCATTCACCTAGGAATAGGAGAAAGGATTTCATTCTTGTTCTCTCATTTTCTTTGTTCTAGAAGATGTTATATTTGTTTAAGACAACTCCTCTTAGAGGAAGATGTCTTTTGAGAAAAAATCTCTTCTCCAAGGATCACCTTTACACTTACAACAAGATATCTCTTTTCAACTATCCTATCCTTTCTTGAAGAGTATTCCCTCTCTTGCTTGGATTTATGACATTGTTGCATAACAAATATCTTTGTTGTGATGAAGGTAGGTATCCTTGTTCTACTTTCCTTAAAATGTCAACATCAACCTATGATGACATCTTAAGGGGGTGGGGGGGCACCACACCGCTCCTTTGTACTATATTTCTCTTGTATTGTACAGTGGGACATTCTTGGAACCAAAGGGAAGCCTCTTAGAGAGAGATATCATCACTTTTTACTTGTACAATGGGTCATTCTCGGAACCAGAGCATAGACTCTTAGAGAGAGATGATGCCAACTTTCTCTTATGCAGGATTATTCTTGGAACTAGAGCATACTCTTAGAGAGAGATATCACACCTTTCTTTGCACTTGTACTATACATTCCATAACAGGTTGTAGTGTACTCGGGAATAGAATCCTATGAGGCACTTCGAACCTCACTTGTACACATACGCTTGAGGTTGGCTGGAACTAACAGTTTTCTCACTCTCCTCCCTTACATGGATCACCCAGACAGACTATGGGGGCTAGTTTTTTGTGTCCTTCTCTCCATGGATCACCTTGTTTTAGGGGCGAGATGTCCATGGTTTCTCTCTTGTTCACCTTTCTTCTCATGGATCACCAAAGTGTGTATTCATGTCCTCTCTCTCCTTCCTCTCATGAACCCATAGTTTTTCTATTGATGGTTCATGGATGATGTTATCTTTTCTCTTTTATGCAATTTATTGTGTTTATGTGATGGCATTGGTATTTGTGTCCTGATTAGTTGTTGAGACATCTGAGTTTCGAGGTCTCTTTGACTAGTTGGTTTGTCATCTTGTGTCTTGTTTTTATCGTGTTTCTTTTGCACTTTGTCTTTTTTTTGCATCTTGTTTCTTTTTGTTTTGTGTGCTCTTACATGTCTTTAAGTGAGTTAAGATCCTAGGATTGGGGGGCTTCTGTTCCTCAAGATTAGTGACGTCATATACTCCTTGTGGTATTGCTCTGCATCTCTCATCTTCATCTCTATTTCCTCTACTTTACCGACAATATTGGCATAAGCCATACTCCCACTAAAGTGGGGGCTAAATTTAGTGTCATAAAATTGCCCCCCTTGCAATTTTCACTATATTTGAAGTACTCACTTTGGTGAAGACATCCTCCTTGCTAACCAAGACCCCTTTCCTGCATTTTCATCCTTGAAACTCTCCTTGTCTAGGCTCTGTGTTTGCCTTAGACCCTATTTGGGCCCCAAAATAGGACAGGATAGGGGCATGGTGCCCCTATCCCCACTCCTTAAGGTGGTCCTAAGATGGGTATTCCTAATCCTCTATGCATAATTTGACCTTTAGGGTTCACACTCCTCTTTGTCGGCCTTCGGTGAATGAAAATTAATCCTCTAGGAATGTATAAAAGGGAGTTGGTTTTTTCATTTGTAGAGGGAGGTCAACATACATGAGATACACTATAGGTGAAGTTTAAGCCAGGTAATCTCCATCATCATATCAAGCATTCAAGCATTCAAGTATTCTTCATTCATCGGTTTGATCAATATGACAACATTCATTTGGAAGCATGTGTGTGTGTTAGGGTTTTGTCATGTTACATACCATTTCATGGAACACTTGTGATGACATTCAAGAAGCAAAGCAATCATCATCGACAAATTGCAGATCTACAAGGTATACAATTCCATTATTTACATTTCAACATTTACAATTACTTTCTTTCAAGATTTGATTCCTCAATCGAGGTTTGACTGAGGCAAACCCCTATCCACAACCCTTTTCCCCATCTTTTCTGTGTGTGGTTTCAAGTATGCAGTAGTATTTTCAGATTTGGACTCCATTCACAGAGGCGGAAAAACCCTTTTCATTTCACGGACTTTTCAGAGGACTATGTACACTTTCACCACAGTCCCGCTGATTTTTCTCCAAATTTGTAGGGAATATTCTTATCAATCTAATTGGATTATATACAAAGTTACAACACGATCTTGAACCGGTAGCTCCTCATTTCACTATTTTACTTCTCTTTTCTACATACTCAACAAGTTAACTTTCTCATTTACAAAAGAGGTAAAATCACACTTCAACCCTTGGAATCCACTTAGAATTCACATCCTTGTCTCTCTTGGATTTGGATCTAGTAGATTTAAGCCCCTCTTTTGAATGTAAAGTTCTCCCAAGTGAAAAGAATCCTAGTGACTTCCTTTCTCTCTCCTAGGTGGGGAGTCACTAGGGTCCAATTTTCCACTTTACAATAACATGTTCTACCGAAGAAGAGAAGGATGAAGGATGACACACTTTTGACCCAATGTGAAGGGTAAGGTTATTATATATATATATATACATTTCCAAGTGAAAAAGATATTGTAGCCAAGGACATACACGTCTTGCATAAGAGAGAATCCTTGAGCAAACAACAACTTCACACAAGGAATGATATCAAATCATAAGAAAAACCCAATCAACAAAAGGAAAGTGGATCCTTATAAAGGAGAAAGAAATAGAAATAAATCATTGCCCCTGAAGTGTAAGGACAACGATTCAAGCTTTGAGATCTAGTTGATTGAAAGGAAGAAATTTGGAGATTTAAAAAATGCAATATGTTATAGTGCTATGAATGAAAAGAAGCAAATTGAAATGAAAGAAGCCATTATCCAACACATGATTATGATAAATATAAGTTAAAAGTAAAGTAATCATATGTGAAATAGCAATAAATTAGATCTATTAAGTGTCATTAGTAATTTTAAAATGAGATTTAAAAAATGAAGTGATGAATTATAAAACCCACAAATCCAATTAACCAAAATAAATTAGGGTTTTTATAAATAAACCTTTAAATTTATGTAATTTGATTAGAATGAGATCTATGAATTTAAATTTGAATTTTGAAATATTTCCAAGGCAGATCTGAAATAATTAATCCAAATTAGACAACCCACAAACTCAATTTTAGAATTAAACAAAGTTAGGGTTTTTGTGAAATTAACCTCCAAATTTTTGAAATTTTAATTGGAAATTAAACTTGTATATGTAAATTTGAATTTTAAATTGAATAAAAACTTAGATCTAAGAACATAAATTAGAGTTAAAGACATAAGATGTTGGTTTCACCAAAAATGTATTGGATGAAAATATTTTGGGTTTCTACCATTAGATGTATGAAAACCACTAATATTTTACCTGGGACCATTGCAGTAGGGAAAGATAGTAATTAGATAGATATAAATCTAATAGATCTAGATTTTGATCCAATTCCAGGGGATCTTGAATGAGCCTATTCTTTCCCTTGAGTTGAATTGATTTGTTGAAGATGTTGAAATTAGGGTAAATGAGCTAAATTGAGGTAATTATGCACAAACAGTGAGCTACAATCGAGAAGAGTTACACAAACTTGAAGGAGAGATTAGACATAAGAAAATGGATAATGTACTCACATGAAGGAAAAATTCCATGCAAGAAAAGGCATTATTATATGCAAAATGAAACTCTAAAGAAGAGGTAATCTTCAAACAAAAAGAGAGAGAATTAGAAGAAGGATCACATGCTCTTCTAAAGAGAAAGATTAACAATAAAAGACATACCACTCTATGCAAGAACATGAAAAATGCAACCCCTAAATGGAATAGTGAAACATTAGATAAAGAGAAAGGTAAGATGTTGCTGCCCCAAAATGTTTTATATTGGAAAAGTGTCACCTCTTATGGAAAAGAGTCTCCAATTAAGTTAACTACTTGTGTCATAGGGTGAGGAGAAACATATAGGGTGAGAAGAGTGCTAAGGTACTACTTTCTCACCTAGAAAGAGAGCAAGGTCAGTTGTGTGAGATATGTGAGCCCTATCATATTGGTCTTGAACAAATGTTTTGAATGCCTTACAATTTCCAAGAGAATGAGAATAACTATGATGAAAAAGACAATGTGCATCACCTTTCTTATGCTTATATTTATAATTAAGTCTGGTGAAAGGAAAAATAACATTCTTTTCATACTTCAACCTCCAAAAGATTCTATTATCTAATTTCTCTTTATCATCAATAGGATTAGGCCTTGTCACTTGTGATGTAGGACAAGGATTTTTAGAAGAAGGAGGATTGTCATCTATGATTTTAACTAGCCCCTATCAATGAGTCCTTTCTTTCCATTTTTAAAATCAAGAAAATTATTGGTAGTATGATCATTAGTTTGGGCTATGAGCATAAAGGAGATTTTGAAGAGGAAGCACTTTTAATTGAGCGATAGGTTTTTTATCTTGCAAGATGATCTTTTAAGTATTGAATTCTAAGAAGATCATCCATAGGAGAATTATGATAATGTACTAGGCCTTCTATGCTAGCTTGTGTAGGAGGGTTTATAGGGACTCTAATTCCTTGTTCAAATTTTACAAGTCCTTATCCTTTAAAACCTAGTTTTGATATTATGTTAAAGCCACTTCTATAAGAGTCTCTTAATTGGGCAGGAGGAGGAACATTATAATGAATTTATTTGAAGTTTGTAGTGTGTGTGTGTTTAGAAGGAACAAAGGGACAAGTAGATGAAGAAGACATATCTTGTAGAGGAGGATTTTCCTTTCTTTCATCCTGCATATCCTCTTTGGTAGATTGGGAGGGAAGATCCTTATCATCTAAGGCCTCATCTTTTCTTAATGTTATGTTGGGAGATAGATCATGAATAAAATTCACAAGTTCATCATCTTCTATACAAATATTTTGATGACTAAGATAGGCTCTACAAGAATAAGGAGGATCTAGAGAAATGGAAACACGAACATTTTGATCTTGCTCCCCTTATTGTAGGGTATGTGTATGGGAAGAAGATGGTGCCATGTTTATCTTCAATGCTTGATCTCCATTATAGAGATCATTGATAGGAGCATTATCTTGTTCTTCATTCACATTAGATACCCTAGGAGAGGTACAAGTATTATATCTTCCATTAACATCTCTAGGATTGGGATCTACAAAAGATTTATTATGAATTGTATATGGAATGCATTTTCCTAAAAAAATCACAATATAAAAACATACACTATAAATGATGAAGATCGAGCCACAAACTTGAATCTAAGGACTGTAAGAGGATTCAGATCTATTCCTAGAAGGAGCTCCTAATTTGTTGGGACCAGGATGGTGGTCTCTATGTTCCTCCACACTTTTTGAACTCCAATGGAGGATCGATTCATCACTGTAAATAAATCTTATTTTGAAGATCACAACTCTGTACCTTTTCTTGCACACACTAGAGAAGGGGAAAAGGTTGGGAATAGGGGTTTACCTAATTCAAACCCTGGTTTAGGAATTAACCTTAAATGAAATACAAATATTGAAATAAATAATGAAAAGATATATCTCAGATCTGTAATGACAAATAGTGATGCTGTTCTTCTTGAATATAATCACATATGTTGTATGAAATGGCATGAACACGACAAAACCCCAATCACACACACATCCTTGCATATGAATGTTGTAACTTGCTCCAAAATGGTTGAATGAAGAAAATGCATCCATGAAGATCTCTGGAAATGCTTAATGATGGATACTTCAATGCTTGAATGCTTTAGGTCGAATTCTTGGAGTCTTAGAATGCTTAGGATGAAATTAAGTTGATAAAATTCCTTTATATGTGAGGATTTAGGTCAATTTACCAATTAGACTGACCTCCAACGATCACATAGAGCCACCAAATCCATTTCCTACTAGAGAGATAGGTCTCATTCCTCCCTTGAAAAATGGGCCCCAAGCGCCATGGTCCTCCTCAATTAGGGACCAAAATTAGGGTCCAGAGAGCAGGACACACCTCCATGGAGTCATTTGGTAGGTATTTGTGGCATTGAAATTGGAGTTAAGGCACTGAACGAACCTAGATAGGAGATGAGGGGGAGACGTACTAAAGTAGGCTAGAGCAAACATGATATGTAAATTATCCTGGTGATAATTTATGATGCTACAATAAGAAATGATACTAATTCATCCAAGTGTGTATTTGGAGTTAAAGAAGTAGAGTACCTCTAGGCCATATTTTTTCATCTAAAGGGTTTAAGGTGGACCCTAAGATTAGGGCTACTATAGAGTGTAAACTTCATATAATTGATCTATTTATTACGAATGTCTTGGAGTACTCATTTATTTTCAAATACATGTTCAAAGGTGACAACACAATAAAGTGTACCTTTTTGGCCTTGGTGAGTCATGGAAATAAAAAAATTTAAATATATATGCAAGTTTAGGACTCTTAATTACAACAAGTAAATTATTAAGAATTTTAAAATAAAGTAAACTAGATTGATTTATGAAATTTTGATGTAAATTTTTTTTTTAAGTTTAAAATAGAATTTTTTTTCTCATTTGTATATTTTTAATGGAAATACATTGAAATATAGATAGGCCTTAAATAGTTTCCTTGAAAAATAGATATATTTTAGAAATTTTTTTGTAATGTAATGATTACATATTATAGTTTTAAAAAAAAATTGTACTATTTTTCTAATGCTTATTTATATTTGATAAATGCTTTAATTAGTTTTGATACATGTATAGCTAAATTTCAAATAGAAAATGTGTAGTTTAAATTAAATATATATTTTTTTCTCTTTAACTACATGGAGATATTTTTCACATGGCTGATCAGTCTAAGGGTAGTGTTCACCATGATAGTGATCGGACTTCTAATCAGTTTGGTCAATTGCCCTCTGATGATAGTGATTCTAGGGCTTGAATTTATGCCAAAATAATTGACACATTACAACATGCATTACAACAACTTGAGCAAACATTACAAAACACCCCTATCCTACCAAATAGAGATAGGGCATGTAATTTTTGTCTTTTCGAATAATAGCCCACAACTTGGAATCTCTATCGACTCAAGTGTTATCACACATAAATGGGCATGTACACTTTTTTTTCTTTTTGAGAGAGGTCAAGTAGGGGCTTCTAGGACTAGAAGGATGACCCAATCACCCTCTCCCTAGAAAGCTACAAATAGCTTATGCTAAGATAATAATTTTTTTCCCATATCAAAAGAGCCATATGGTGAGTAACTTGAGGGAAAAACCAACTATGCCCTTGCACTGAGAATGACACCAACAAATCAATCAATAGGCTGGGCCACTAAATAAGGTTTCTAGTCACTATTAGGGGGATTCATCTTATGGGATTCTAGCATGAGACACTTAAGTCTCTAGTCAACCATGCGAGGAGACTTAGGCACAATTCCCCAGACCTTGGCTGATGTTAATGCCTCTAGCCCAAGAAAGACAAGTTAAGAACTAGGCCTTAGCCAGAGTTCTTTTTATATAGTAACCTAAAGGAAAAAATGCTTTGAGTTCGTCTCCTAAGGAGTGATCACTTCTCTAAAGGCAGGCCTCTCTACAAGAGAATATATTTAGTGATTTATCTTACACCCACGATCCACAAAGCTCAGGGGAGAGTATAATTTCACAAAAGACCTTAGGGCTCTACAACACAAAGTATGCAAGCACACCAAACACTTCAAACAATGGTTTTTTTTAATGCATCAAATTAAAATATTATTTAATCTAATACAACCACACTCCCAATTAAAGTCATGAAATAAAATAGGTCTCCCAAATGGAAACCTATATGTAACCAAAATTGAAATAAAATAGGTCTCCCAAATGGAAACCTATATGTAACCAAAATTAACACCTAAGTTATATATTTAAAAAAAATAAAATAATTAAAAAAAAATATATATATATAAATAAATGTAACATTAAATTGACTCCTTTTATTTAATCCATCATTAATTGATATAATGTTGTTATAATAAAAAATGTCCAATCTTAATATAACGTCCTAAAATTTCACCCCTTGCAATTTTTGACTCTATTTGGGTCTTCGCCTTAGTGTGTGCACCCCTCAGCCTGATTGGAGACCTAATCATGCTCACACATATCAAAAACTTAATGCAACTCAGTGATGCACCCTGCCTACCCCAAATTAGGGCATGACCAGGGCATGGCACCTTGGTCCCCCTTAATGGGGACCTATCTATTGACCATTTGGTGGAATTGATTATGTGTTGCATTGATGTTTGGTCATTGATGTCAACACTAGCTGTTTGGATGCTTTACTGGCACCATTTTGGTCCTCGTAGGATGAGTAGTTTCTAGTTGGTTTGGATCCAACATGATTCAGTAGGCTATGGTATGATTTGGTTATGAAATTGGCTTATTCATGATACTCATTTTTATATTTAGTAAGTTAGTTCTGGTCTGGTGATCAGATGCTATCCTATTTTCTTGGAAGCTTGGCTTGCAGTTTCGGCGAGGGTTTCACTAGTAGAGCTTTTGCTGAAGATCTTTGATGAATTGCATAAGTGGTGTTGGTGTAGCTTCCGACATGGTTTCAAGATGCTGTTGGTAATCATGTTTGAGACTTGGTAGATGGAGATCATTGCTTTAGCATGTGCACCTATATTGGGTTCCAATTGATCTAGGTTATGGACCGACTTAATGAAGCATGTGGATTAGACCTCTTGATGTGTTTCTAGGATGTCTTATGTGTTGGATATTATTTGTTTGGTCTAAGGCTAACATGTTTTAATTATGTATTTGGTTTATTGTCTGGTGGCCAACTTGATTGTTTATGGTCAAGGATTTCTATATATAAATGTAAGATCGCATTGTAGATTAGATCATGGAATGAGATCTGGATATGTAATGTGTGAATAATATAATATCATTCAAGAAGAGGATTTGGTTGATCATTGGAGATCAAATTGGGTTTATGTAAGGAGATTTAGTCCTCTGATATTGAGATTAACTAGAACTTTACTCAAGCATAGAAGATTCTATCTTTGCAGTTCAATCTCTTCTTTGGATTGTAGTCTGGATTTCTATGTAGTCAGTGAGACTCCTTTTTGTGTTGAACAATGTGCTCTAGGTTGTTGGTCTTCCTACAAGTCCAGACCCCTCAATTGTAATTCACATACTTACTATAAAAGTATTATTTGACTGTGGGTAGCATTCCCACCATGGTTTTTCCATTTACCGGGTTTTCCATGTATAAATATTGGTGTCATGTGGATGGTAGTTATTCTATGATTATTGTTTATGCTTAATTGGTTTAAATGTTATCCCAATATTAATGTTTTGGGTTTTGGTATTAAAGTTTTAATTGCTTAAGGTTCCGATAATTTGTGCCAACGGATTCAGCCCCCCCTCTCATTTGTCTTCTGGTTATTTGAACTGTCTAACAATTGGTATCAGAGTATTGGTCCTCTCTGCAGAAAGATTAACCACTTGAGGAAGATCCTATGGCATCTAATCATTCAAGTTCATCCAGTTCTTTTGGAGCTATCTTTTGAAGAGATATTCTGAGGCTTGATGGAACAAATTACACAGTATGGAAGATTTGGATGGAGTCTCATCTGAGATGTCCTTGTAAGGAGATTTGGGAGATCACATAGAATGGTGTCACACCTTATAATCCGACATCTGGAAATCCTCCTCCGACTAACCTGGATAAGGAGCTTGAGAATGATTGTAGAGAAAGATAAGCCCTCTTGTGTGCACTTTCTGATCAACAAATAATGGGATTAACCGACAAATCATCTGGAAAGGCTATATGGGATAAGTTGGAGAATCTTAATGAAGGTGATCCTACAGTGAAGATTGCTAAACTTGAT
Source organism: Cryptomeria japonica (assembly GCF_030272615.1). NCBI lineage: Eukaryota > Viridiplantae > Streptophyta > Pinopsida > Cupressales > Cupressaceae > Cryptomeria > Cryptomeria japonica. Next base: position 187,623,922 of record NC_081408.1, read on the forward strand.
GGTTACTGGGTGAGATATGGAAACCTGAAGATGGAAGAAGATGAAAGGATTACAACATTCATGGAAAGGGTAAATGATATTTTTATGAGAATTCAATTTGTAGTGGAACTCTGAGCAAAGATGAAATTATCTCTAAAGTCCTCAAAGCCCTACCACCAACTTACAAAATGAAGGCCACAATTAATGAGTTGAGAAAAATGGCTAATACATATGTCAACAAAGATACCTTGGTTGGGAAATTATCTGCTTTTGATCTTGAAGAATTTGGACCTTCTAGAGATGTGAAGTCTGAACTAGATTTTTGTGCATCTGCATCATCAACCGGTAAGCAAGATTGGAAAAATTTATATGCAAAGGAATTGGAAGATATGAAGAGAGAAGATGAATAATTTGAGCAACTTGAAGCATTATTTTCTAGAAGAGTACCTAAAGGACCGGTAGGAAGTAAGTATGAAGGAAAAGCACCTTTTAAATGTTTTGCATGTAATAAGATTGGTCATTTTGCATCTACATGTCCTGAAAGGAATTGAAGATTTGAAGAAAGAGTTAGAATATCATTTAAGCCTAACCGTGGATATCAGAACAAGTATAAGAACAAGAAAAATAGAGACAAGTCATGCTACATAGCAGATGAGGAAGACATTACTGATTTTGATGATGAACTAACAGAAGACTCTGCTAGTGGTTTTGGAAATGGGAAGGAATGGGTGTTCCTAGCTATCAAGAAAGATGATCCAACACTAGCAAAGAATGTACTTGAAGAGAAGGCACTTGTGTCTAAAATTGAAGACAAGGATGAATGGGTAATAGACAGTGGTTTCTCACATCATATGATTGGAGATAAAGGAAAGTTTCTATGTTTACAAGAATTTGATGGCGGTCTGGTTAGATTTGGAGATGACAAAGCATGTATGATCATTGGAAAAGGAACTATATCATTGGATGGTAAGAATAATACTAACAATGTTTATTAAGTTAAAGGTTTAAGACATAATCTTTTGAGTGTAGGACAATTGGTGGATAAAGGATTTCAATTACAGTTCAAAGATGGAAAATGCAAAATCATTAACAGATCTAGTTTGGAGATTGCAACCGATACACAAAGAAAAGGTAACATATTTCATTTGAATTCCGATGAAAAGACATGCTTGATTACATAGATTGATGAAAGTTGGCTATGTCATAAAAGGTTGTGTCATGTGAATTTTGATTACATTGTGAAGATCAGTTCAACTAAGGAAGTTAGAGATATACCTAAGATTGTGAAGCCCTATAATCCGGTATGTAAAGAATGTCAAATGGGGAAACAAGTTAGAACCTCTTTTAGGAGTATACAAGATAAATCTAGTGATGTTCTTGATCTTATTCATATTGATTTGTGTGGCCATGCTAGAGTTAAAAGTTTTCAAGGTGATAGATATTTCATGCTAATCATTGATGATTATTATAGAATGATGTGGGTTACTTTTCTAAAGGAAAAATATGAGGCAATTGAAAAGTTTAAAATCTTTAAGGCTAAAGTGGAAACTAAGATAGGATTGAAGATTAAATGTTTAAGGTCAGATCATGGTGGAGAATTCACATCCAGTGAATTTAATAGCTTTTGTGAGAAGAATGGTATAAGGAGACAATTTTCCATTCCCCTGACACCTAAGTAGAATGGAGTTGTGGAAAGGAAGAACAAAACTATCTTGGATGTTGCTAGAACAATGATAATGGAAGCTAGTATACCTCATATCTACTGGAGAGAAGCAGTGAGCACATCGGTTTATACATTCAATAGAGTACATATCAAAGGAGAAACCAGTAAGACACCTTATCAATTATGGTTTGACAATACACCTACAGTTAAGTATTAAGTATTTCATAATATTTGGTAGTAAATGTTATATCAGGAGAGATGGTATCATTGGCAAATTTGATCCTAGATGTGATGAAGGCATATTTCTTGATTATTCTAATGAAAGAAAAGCATATAGATGTTATAACAAGAGATTGCAGAGAATTATGGAGAGTGCTAATATCAAAGTGGATGAGCTGAATAAAGGTCAAATAAAAGTTTATGACAAGGAACCGATGACGGAAATGACTATATCTGAGCTGGTAACACCTTTACTGGAATAGAGTGTTGAACTAGTTACTCCACAAGTATCAAAGAATTCTACAGTAATTGAAGAAAATGGAAGAGGAATAGAGAGTCAGAGGACTCTTAGGTATGTGAGATTGAATCATTCAGAAGATTGGAACATTGGGGATAAGAACAATGGAGTGATGACAAGAAGAAGACTGGCAACTAATGAGGTTTGTTTAATTTCACAAGTTGAACTGGTATCAGTAATTGAGGCATGTAAAGATGAATATTGGTTGAAAGTTATGGAAGAAGAATTAGATCAGATTGAGAAAAATAATACATGGACTTTGGTTCCCCAGCCTAAAAATAAGAATATTATTGGAACTAAATGGGTTTTTAGGAATAAACTGAATGAGGATGGTCAAGTTGTAAGGAATAAGGCTAGATTGGTCTATAAAGGATATTCTCAAAAGGAAGGAATTGATTATGGAGAGAATTTTGCACCTGTAGCTAGGATTGAAGCTGTAAGATTATTTCTTGCCTATGCTGTTGTTAAGAACTACAAGGTTTATTAGATGGATGTTAAGTGTGCATTTTTGAATGGGGATCTTGATGAGGAAGTTTATATTGAGAAACCTGATGATTTTTCACAATCAGATGATACAAACATGATTTGTAGGTTAAGGAAAGCTTTATATGGATTGAAACAAGCACCTAGATCTTTGTATGCAAGGTTGGATAAATGTCTTTTGAAGCTTGGTTTTACTAAGGGTAATGCTGACAGTAATTTATATTATAAGGTCGCTAATGATGATATACTATTTATTGAAGTATTTGTTTATGACATCATTTTTGGAGGTAAAGATACGTTGGGTAAGGAATTTACTAACAATATGGAGAAATAATTTGAAATGTCTATGATTGGGGAAATGAAAGTTTTTCTTGGTTTGCAGATTACTCAGACTGATAAAGGTATTTTCATCTATCAAACTAAGTATGCTAAGGAATTGTTGAAGAAATTTGGTATGTGAGATTCTAAATCGGCAAGTACTCCTATGGTTACAAATGAGAAATTGAAAAGGAAAGATGATTCTGCACTAGTAAATCCTACAAGATACATATCTATTATTGGAGGTATGTTTTATTTAACTCAAACTAGGTCTGACATAATGAATGTTGTTTGTATTGTATCAAGATTTCAGAGTGATCCTAGAGAAAATCACGAGAGTGCGGTAAAAAGGATTTTCAGATACTTCCAGGGTACATCAGAATATGAGTTGTGGTACTGTAAGGATGATGACTTTACTTTATGTGCATATATAGATGCTGATTGGGCTAGAGATGTTGATGACCAGAAAAGTACTTCTGGTGGAGCTTTGTTTCTTGGAAAGAAGTTGATTTCATGGATCAACAAGAAACAATCTTCAACATTAAAGTATATGTAGGGAGGACGATGTCATGCATTTTATTCATGATCTTTCCCCTCGCATAGAAATAACTAAAAATGTGCTTCTAGATTATGAATATGTTCATCCCCAATACCCCACAAAGGATAAGCTTGATAAAGGAAAGGAGATTGTCATTTCACATGATACTCCTTCTTTATCTACAAATCCTTTTCTTCCCCCTTATACATCAGATTTCAAAGAAATTCATGATCATGTTCCTCCATCTAGTCAATTGCAACATTCTTATAGTCATGGCTTTCATATCATCACAAAACAAGGTTTTAAAGGACATGGAATTGGGAAATTTGAGCAAGGAATTTGTGTCCCTATAAATCTTCCTACACACACTACTACAAAAGGCCTAGGAAAGGATGCTCCTCTTTCTATGGATGAACTCCTTAGGCTCCAAAATTTTGAAAATTATCTTAAAAAACAACAAATCAAACGATCCCGCAATAATGCTTCTTCTTCAAAACCTCCTTTTTGCTTATTTTATCAAACCCATGACCATAATGTTGATGATTGCCTTGATTTTCAAAAATCTATTCAAGATGGCATAAACTATGGAAAAATTATAGGAAGAATCCGGTATTTCATTATAGGAGAAAGGACATATCTATCAAGTATAGATTTTTGAAGGAAAAGGTGGAAGCAAATGAAGTTAGACTGGTTTATGTGAACACTAGAGAATAGATTGCATATATTTTCACTAAACCTTTGCCTAAAGAATCATTTGAGTACTTCAGAGATAGATTGGGAGTTTCTCCCCCTCCGGTGGAGACTTGATTGATGTGGTTTGGCATCAGTGTGGTATGCATTATCAGAGATACTTTTCATTCTAACATTGATGTGGGGGTGCTACTTCTCAGGGGGAGTAGTCAACTTTGTATTTTAGTGGTTTATGTTTTTGCTTTGATATATTTGTTAGATTTCTGGCATTGATGTCAAAAGAGGAGAGATATTGATGTGAAAAAGAAAAAGAGAGGGGGAGAAACATATGTATAATTCAGAGCTTTAGAGAGATATCATTCACAGGGGGAGTTTGGTCTTTATTTCAGAACTTCATTACTACATCTATGTGTGGGCGATTGTTGGTTGTCTTCCATTAGGGGAGACTTGTTTGGTATTTCTTGGTACTTAGATGTTTTTCACATCTAGTGTTTCCATCAATGCTAAAGGGGGAGATTGTTAGATATTTGGTGGAATTGATTATGTGTTGCATTGATATTTTATCATTGATGTCAACACTAGCTGTTTGGATGCTTTACCGACACCCTTCTGGTCTCGGTAGGATGATTAGTTTCTGGTTGGTTTGGATCCAACATGATTCAGTAGGCTTCGATATTATTTGGTTATGAAATTAGCTTATTCATGATACTCATGTTCATATTCAGTAAGTTGGTTTTGGTTTGCTTGGAAGCTTGGCTTGCAGTTCCAGTGAGGGTTTCACCGATAGAGCTTTTATTGAAGATCTTTGATTAATTGCATAAGTGGTGTTGGTGCAGCTTCCAGTATGGTTTCAAGATGTTGTTGGTAATCATTTTCGAGACTTGGCAGATGGAGATCATTGCTTTAGCATATGGAACTATGTTGGGTCCCGGTTGATCTAGGTTATGGATCGGCTTAATGAAGTGTGTGGATTAGACCACTCGATGTGTTTCTGGGATGTCATATGTGTTGGATATTATTTGTTTGGTATTTGTCGACATGTTTTAATTATGTATTTGGTTTATTTTCTGGTGGCTGACCTGATTGTTTATGGTCGAGGGTTTGTATATATAAATGTAAGATCTCATTGTAGATCAGATCATGGAATGGGATATGGTATGTAATATGCAAATAATATAATATTATTCATGAAGAGGATTTGATCAATCATTGGAGATTGAATTGGGTTTATGTAAGAGCATTTAGTCCTCTGGTATTGAGCTTAATCGAAACTATACTCAGGCATAGAAGATGCTATCTTTGCAGTTCAACCTCTTCTTCAGATTATAGTCCGAATTTCTATGTAGTCAGTGAGACTCCTTTTTGTGTTGAGCAGTGCACTCTAGGCTGTTGGCCTTCCTACAAGTGCAAGCCCCTCAATTGTAATTAACATACTTACTGCAGAAGTATTATCTGACTGTGGGTAGCCTTCCCATCGTGGTTTTTCGCTTTACCAATTTTTCCACATATAAATTTTAGTGTCATGTGGATGGTAGTTATTCTTTGATTATTGTTTATGTTTAATTGGTTTAACTGCTATTCCAGTATTTTGTTTAAGCATTCCAATGTTAATGTTTTGGGTTCCGATATTAAATTTTTAATTGGTTAAGGTTTTGGTAATTTGTGACAACAGATTCACCTCTGCGCCCTCCTCTCAGTTGTCTTCGAGTTATTTGAACTGTCTAACATTATCTTGGGCCCCTCCCCCGATCTAACTCAAATTTAAAGTGGTAAAATCTCTTCTATGTTGGCTCATGTCAGAGAAATAATCAATTAATCCTACAGATAAGTATATAAGAGGTACTTCCCCTCTTATTTGATAATATCATTAAATCCAATCCATCTATCATGCACACACAAGAGATCAAGCATTCAAGAGAAATTGGGCATTTTGAGTCTTCCTTCAAGCTTTGGAGTAGCAATAGAGTCACCATTTCAAGCATTGAAGAGGAGATCATCATTCTAATTCATGAAATCATAATTCCATGTGGAGGCAAGAAAAACTTCACAAGGAGGTATAAGCATTTCATTTTCAGTGAATTCAACATCCCCTCAAAGAGGAGGATTTCTACTTTCAGTCATTTCAATTACATTATTTCAATCACTTGGGTAATTCCAAAACTGGGGTTTGACCTAAAGGAAAACCCCTATTACCAACACATTTCCCTTTCCTTCTGTGTGTAGAAAGCATGTGCACAACTTTTTTCTTGGAGTTAAGATTTATTTGTAGAGACGAAAAAACCTTTTCGATGCGTGGAAAGTTTGGAGGAGCGATAGGAGGGAAACCTATTTTGGACACATGGTCCTTGCAACTTTTGGTAGATTATGAAGAGTAGCTCCGAATCATCTCAAACTTCTTAGATCCAGGTGCATGATGAAATCTTGAATCTGTAGCTCGTTGTTTTCTCATGCTTTGTCTTTATTTCTAGAACTTATGCTTAATTCAATTAATCAACTTACAATAGAGGGTCCATCACATTCCAAACACAACCAATCCACTTGGTATTTAGTCCTTGCATCATTTAGGATTGGATATAGTGGATTCACCCCCCTCTTTTGAATGTAAAGTCTCCCCAAGTGAAGATTGAGCTTGGTGGATTCTCCTTTCCCCGTGGTGAATTTGCTAAGCTCCCAATTTTCTGCTTTATATTTTGGTGAACCCAATGTGAACACTCTTAATTTTGAATTTTGTTTTTATATTTGAGTGTATGCAATTTAAAATTCAAATTTTCAATTACAAATTTAATTTCCTTGCAATTTAAAAAAATTAAGAGGTTAAATCCACAAAAAAACCCTAATTTTTGTATTTAAAATTAAGCTTGTGATTTGTCTAAATTAGATTGATTGTTTCAGATCTGGGAACTCTTGAATTTTACAATTCAAGTTTTCATTTACATGTTCAATTTTCCCAAAAAAATAAAATTAAGAGGTTAAAGTAAAAAAAAAACCCTAATTTTTAATTTTAAAATTGAACTTGTGGATTGTGTAGACCTTGAATTTATTTTCAAATTTGGTTCCTTGCTTCAATTTCAAAATTCACTTTCCCTCCTTTTAAGCATTTAATTGATTCAATTAAATTTAAATCCTCTTATTTCTAAACATCATAAAAATTGGCCCTTAAGTGTGCCCTTTTTTTGTTTTATTCTCTCAATTAACCATCTTCTCAAACATCCTAAGTGTGTCCTATTTCAACCTTCAAGCCTTATTTTTGCATATCTAGACATCTACAATTCTCATATCCTTCTAAAATTTACATTTAAATCACAATATCTTGCTTCACTGAAAATTTGGTAAAAAGTTGGCCAGACTCGACTTTTTCTCCTCAAATTTTGGGAGTATGTTTTGATTGTATTTTATTGCTCAATTCCAGAGATTTGTGAAATTTTATTGATTTTAGTCACCCTAAGGTTGAAAACAACTCTGAATTGCAACATTTTCATTTTCAATTTAAATTTTAAAATTAAGTGGTTAATTACATATGCTCTAATTTTTAAAATTAAATTGATTTTTTCAAAATTTCTAAATTTAAAAATTAAGAGGTTCGATTTCGACAATTTTAAATTTAATCTCATCTCCTTTCAATTTTTCAAATTTTTAAAATTAAGAGGTCATTTTCAACCCTAATTTTAAATTTCACTTTCTATCTTCTAAGGGATGATTTTAAATTTAAATTAAGAGGTTACTTTGGCAAAGCCTTAATTTTAAATTTCAAATTCCAAGGAGATTGCTTCAATCATTCAAATTTCAAATTTCCCTCCCTTAGTGCATGCATTTTACTACTATTAGTCCTACCTATAGTATCCTCGTAAGAAGAAGTTGTAGAATTAAGCTTGCCCAAGGTTTAATTACTAAGGAAATGGAGCCTAATTTGGCTACCTTTTTCAATGAGGATATTGGTGGTTCTTCCAATCCTACATATATTCCCATTTATCCTCTTGATAATTCTAATAATGAGGAAGAGTCACTAACTAGGGTATTTATTGACCAATTGGCAAAGATGGACAATCAATTTGATAATCTTCAACAATGGATGATTCGAGAATACCCGGAAAGTGAATCTCTCCCATTGATTGAAGGATTAAAAAGAATGATTCAAAGTGATAACCATGGTGTTGATATCTTGCATGGTATTGCTCATATTGTTGATTCTAATATCATGCCTATGAAGAGTTGTGCTGAAAACCTAGGTTATACAGAACCTCCTAGTCATGTTAATCATTTCATTCCTTTGACAACTCCTGTGACTAGTATTCCTACCTTCACATCAAACATAATGGCTACCTCTACAAAAAATGTCATACCTACAAATTTTAGTCATGGGGGCAATGCCTCTTCCTTCATTTCTCCTACCATGAGTGCTCCCCTTGTTACCCAATCAAACTCACCACCTATAAATGTTAGTCAAGAGGGAAACTCCTTCATTCCTCCCATGATTCTTCCATGTGTTACCCAATCTTCTCCATTACCTACTTATCATAGTGTCCCACCTCCTTATTTTCAATCTCTTCCTTCATTCAACAATGTTACTCCTCCCTCTCAATCCAACATGTCTAATTTCAATCCTTCTACTGAAGCTAGAATCAATAGTCTAGCCCAAACAATGTCTTCCTGACAAAAACAAATAGCTTCTATGAATCAATCTAAGTATAATGTGCCCACATTTGATGTAGCGATCCCATTATCCAATGACATTGTTAGAGTCATCCCTCCTAAACATGTAGAAGCCCCTCAATTGGAACTTTATAATGGAAAAGGTGATCCCTTAACTCATGTTAAAACATTTAAAACTTTGTGTAGTGACTTTGCTCATGATCAAAGATTGCTAGAAAAATTGTTTACTAGAACATTAAGGGATAGAGCTTTGCAATTGTGTTGTTATTTTCTTTCTTATTCTATTACTTCCTTTCAATAGCTGGCTAATTTTTTTATTAAAAAAATTCACAATAACATTGTTAGATTCTGCAAGAAGCAAGAACTAAGCTAGGATTTGATGTCCATCATAGATCACATGCAACTCCCCAAGCAACAGATAATCGAAGATTAAAATAGATGAATGAAGATAATTTTGATATGAGAGAAAAATAGAGACAAAAGGGAATTTTGAGTAGACTCTCATTGAGCTATCACTAAACTGGTGAAGGTGAGAGTATAGTGCTTATTATATAAAAAAATATAAGCATATACATCCAAGGGGTGCATTAAATCCTATTCCCTATAAAAAGTGGGAGGTTTTACCTCCTTGGTAAATGCCAAAAGATGTGGCATCACCTCCTTACATGAAGATAGGAAAGGAGTTGACAAAGCTGGCACATAAAGCCAAAAGAGGGTGAGAAACTCAACTACCCCATAACCCACTTAGGAAATGATAAAATAGTGGTTATGAGAGGTGGCACAACAAGCCAAAAGAGGGTGTGTAACTCAACTACCCATGTGAGGTGGAGAGTTACACATGTAGTTGAAGTATTTCACTACGTGTCCTCATATAAACAACTTCTATTAACCTAAGAAAGATTAAATAATATATGTGTAGGAAAAACAAATACCCCCTACCATAAGGAAAATTAAAAACCTTCACTAACATCCCCCCTTAAGCGTAGCTTACGTGGGTGAAAAGATGGGTCCTAGAAAATGAGGCCATGTTCAGTACCCATGTACATAGATATCCCCCCAAAAGAATAAGCCCCCCCATAAGAGGAATACCCCCCCCAAATAGAGAGAGAAAGAAAGAAGGACTAAGAAGCCCCTCCTGAAGTAGACACTTGTCGTATCCCAAGCAAAGATCACAAATGAGGGAACTTGCTTTTAGTGAAGGGTTTGGTGAAGATGTCTGCAGTATGCTCTGATGTAGAACAATACTTAAGATCAATGAGGCCTTCCTGAATCAGCTCCTAAATGTAGTGCATAAGTATCTCAGTGTGTTTCTTCCTCTAGTGATGAACTTGATTTCTTGAGATCTATATACCACTTTGATTATCACAAAATATGATAGTAGGATTCTTGACAGTAATACCAAACTCAGTGAGAATATTCTGAAGCAAAATATCCTTAGTGGTGGAATTGACTACCCCTTGATACTCAATCTTTGTTGATGAAAGTGCAATTGCAGACTACTTTTTGCTCGACCAACAAACTGGACCAAAACCAAGTGAGAAGCAATACCCTGAACTGGACTTGCTATCCCGAGAATCACCTGCACAATCTAAATCTATATATCCCACCAAGTCAATATCCATGCCCGTTGCATACTAAATTCCATAATTGTGAGTACCTTGAATATAGTGGAGGATCCACTTAGTTTCTTTCCAATGAAACTCGTGTGGATCCTGCATGAATCTAGAGACCATGCCCACAACATATGAAATGTTGGGTCTTTTATGAGTCAAGGAGATGAGGCTCCCAACAAGCTATTGGTATAAAGTGCCATCAACTAAGGGTGAAGAGCACTTAGCCTCAAGTTTGACCCCTGATAGAAATGGAGTAAGTGTAGGCTTACAATCAACAATGTGAAATCTGGAGAGCATATCAAGTGCATACTTTGGTTGCCCAAAGAAGACACCTGAAGATGATTGAGTGATCTCAATCTCCAAGAAGTAATGCAAAAGACCCAAGTCTAACATCAAAAATCTATCATGTAGAGAAGTTTTCACTACCTTAATGGTGGATGAGTGACTCCCTGTGATCAACAAGTCATCAACATAGAGAACTAGAAATGTGAGAGTATCATCCTGCTGTAGAATATAGACATTCGGATAGGAATGGTACTGAGTGAAATCAATTGTCAGAAGGAATGAGTCCATCTTGGCATACCAAGCTCAAGGATCCTATTTGAGGCCATAGAGAGACTTTCAAAGTTGACACACAAGTGAACGATCCTGGACAAACCCCTATGGCTAATCCATGTAGATTTCCTCGTGAAGGTCACCATGAAGAAACACACTCTTCACATCCATCTGATGAACTTCCCAATGATGAGGTGCAACTATAGAAAGGAAATGTCAGATGGAATTCATCTTAGAAAGTGGAGAAAAAGTCTTAGAGTAATCAACCCCTAAAACTTGGGAAAAACCTTTTGCTACCAAGCAAGCCTTATACTTATCAACTAACCTGCTGTAAATTTTGTTTGATAGATCCACTTGCATCGAACAAGTTTCCTTCCCTTAGGAAGAGGAACTAAATCCCATGTGTGATTCGTTTCCAAGGAATTAAACTCTTCTTGCATTGCAACATCCCACTCGAGAACACATGAAGCTTCTCAAAAAGATCATGGATCAGAAGTTGAAGAAATAAAGAGATGTGGAGCCTGCTGAAATTGTGACCTAGTTCTTCTAGCATCTGATAGATCACCAAGACAATCTCCTCCTAACTCAAATGTTTTTTGAGCCCAAAGAGGCACTGAAGCTGGAGAGTCCAAGGGAGAATAATCAACCTCTGAATGATGACAACAATGAGAAGAATGTGAATCCTCATCATCACTATCACCATCTGAAATGGAGGAAGAAGACTCCTCATCAGGATTAGGAGGATTAAGATCCTTAAAAGAACTATCATCATGATGCAATGTCTCCAATGTGATAGTGGATGGAGAAGTGGTATGGGAAGAAATAAAATAAATCTCCTCAAAACGAACACTTCTCTCAATGAACAACTCATGTGTAGAGGGATGGAGAAGTCTATAACCTTTGACATCATCTAGATACCCAAAAAATATGCAAGGCTTACTCTGTGGATACATAGCCTTGCATTTCTCTATTGGAATGTGGGCCCATGCAAGATAACCAAACACTCTAAAATGCTTAACTGTAGGTTTCTGACTAATCCAAGATTGAAAAGGAGTTACCCCCTTCACAGTTTTATGAGGAACTCGGTTCTAGATATGACATGCACAGTTGATGACCTCTGCCCAAAATGAGGTGCCAAAGACTTGGAGTGAATCATACAATTTTCCATCTCCTTCAAAGACCTATTCTCGCATTTTGTGACACCATTCTGCTAAGGACTATCTGGAACTGTGTGCTGCATGTTGATACCTTCTGAAGCACAATTTTTTTCAAACAGATTATAACATATTCACCCCCATTATCTGTATGCAGAATCTTGATGAGCTTCCCAAATTGTTTCTCTACAAAATCTTTGAAATCTAGAAAATTCTCAAATACATCATACTTTTGTTTGAGAAAGTAAACCCATGTAAATCTAGAAAAGTCATTAATAAACATCAAGACATATCTAGCCTTGTTGAAAGATGGTTGTGGAAATGGTCCTGCCAAGTCACTATGTACCAAATCCAATAGTTGTGTATCTCTCCATGCTTTTCCTTTATCATACTTATCCTCATGATGCTTACCAAGAATACATCCCTGACAAACTCCATCAAAAAATTGAATAGAAGACAACCCTGAAACCATGTCCCGTTGACTAAGCTATTGCAAGTAATGGTAGTTCAAGTGGCCAAATTGTTGATGCCACAATCAACTCACCTCATCTGCATGAGTGAGTAAAACCATCGAAGGAGAGTTAGGAAAAAAGTGAGGAAACTGATATAATCTAGATTGATGATATGCTTTTCCCACAACAATAGTATACCCATTATGTATTTCACTGATTACCACTGTATCTAGTGTGAACTCAACTCATTTTCCAGAACCAATGTGAATGATATGATAAATAGATAGGAGATTAGTTGATAAACATGGAACACAAATGAAGTCCTTAAATATTCCTTCGCCCACATGATCGGATCCTCTCCCATGCACTTCAACACGAGTGTCATCACCCATTAGTATGGAAGGCATAAAATATGACTCTAAAGAGGTGAAATCATCCTCTGAAGAAGCCATGTGGTCCGAATCACTCGAGTCAATTATCCAAGAATTAGGTTGTGAAGCAACATCAACTAGGGCCTTACCCTTTCCTTTTCCCTTACTCTTATATGTGTCTTTGGAAGATCCTTCTGATGAACTCTATTTGACTGAATCAGGCACCTTGATATTATTCTTTTCAAGAAGATGTGAAATGTGAAAGGTGATCAATTTGTTTCTTTAAACACTTATGTTTATCATGACCAGACCTCTTACAATAATAAAACTTGACCTTATCCTTCTTAGGTTGTTCACCTTTTGATGAAGAGGTCTAATTATCTGCTTTTGAAGTAGCAAATTTTTGATCTTTTTTCTTCTCCTTGGTTCTTTTATTTCTTATCTTGCTTACTAGACCCTTTTTGTTCTTTTGTGCCTTGATTTACAGATAAGGCATGTGAATTAGAGGGTTTTATTGTACCCCTTTGAACCAATTTGTCTTGCTTCCTAGCGAGTTAGTGAGTTCTGCAACAAATTCATCTAGAAAAGGCATTTTGAATGTGGTACCTAAGACACATTTTGTAGCATAGAATGTAGAAACAAACACTCAATAGTTGGGACTAAGCTTAGAAAGAATACTCAAGATTAGTTGCTTATCATCTATCTTAGTTCCACACTATTCCAACTACAATATTACAGACTTAAATTTGGTGAAGAAGTCTTGTATAGTATCAAAATTGGTTGGATTAAACCCTATGAGTTCACTCTCCAGTTGATGACTTCTTAGCTCATCTTGCTTACCAAAGAGGTTTTCCAAAGTGGTCCACACTGCATTTGGTGTAGTGGCAGATTCAATGTGAAAAAAAAGGTCAGGAGAGATAGACATACATAGAGTACCAAAAGATTTATCACATTTATTAAACCATTTAATCTTTTCTGCAACATCTTGAGGTTTGGTTTCAAGTCCCATAGTAACACGACGATATCCATGTCTTTTCAAATATATGATCATCTTAGATTTCCATTGAAAGTAATTATATGGTATTAAAAGTGGAACTTTAGATGCATCCATGATAGCAGAAAATAAGATTGCAAAGAATCAGGAAAAGTGCAAGAAAGAAGACACAAGAGACACCCTCCCCTTTCCACTAGTCTTAGAAATCATCCCCCCCCCAAATATTACAAGGTTGGCACTTTATAATTAGTGCGTTTACAAGGCTTTCTATCAGATTACAATTATTTTAAGGCTCCAAGGCCAAAAATAGAAATTTTCAATACAAATAATTTTAAGACAAGATCTGAAAAAATAAGTCTTATAGCTACTTAATTAATATCAATACCTTTCCATCAACTATTAGTTTTTGAAAAACAGAGTTGTGAGGTGAAAGATATGACCAGTTGAAGAGAAAAAGAAGTAACTGATACAACCTTTAATATCTAATAGAAAAAAAGGCAGAATATTTCAATGAGACTTGTAATAATAGAGAGTGCTCATTTTCAGCTTTTTGTCAAGTATTTGTTTGCAAAAATCCAACACCCGAGGTAAAAGTTATGCAACTTTTAAGAAAGGTTGTTGAATTTGCCTGCTAGAAAAAACATCTTAGGCCATGTTCAAACTCTATAAAGCCAAAATGAAAACAACTCTAGTAAAAAGATTTTACTCTGATTTTTTTATTGTGTCATCCAAAATCTGATTTTGGTGAAGTAAAAGTCACTTTTGACTTTCTCAGGCTTTCTAGACATACTGAAAATGCTTATTAAGCTTCCAATATTACCAAAAAAACTGCAATCACCTAGATCTTACAAGAACACACACATATAAACTAGATTTAACTAGAAGTTATTTTCCTCTAAAATGTTCTAATTCTCTAGGTCACACGAGAATGCAGGAGAAGAGCATACTTGTTTTTTTAAGGAAAATATTAGCTATCTAAAGTCTCAAATCTCTCAAATAAATTGGAAAAAAAACAATGAGCTATACCAGACAACGTGGCTCTGATACCATGTTATATTTTGTGAGAAGTGAGAACCGAGCTACGATCTAATGTTGGTCGTAGATCACATGCAACTCCCCAAGCAATAGATAATTGAAGATCAAAATAGCTGAATGAAGATAATTCTGTTATGAGAGAAAAAATGGAGACAAAAGAGAATTTGGAGAAGACTCTCACCAAGCTATCACTGAACTAGTGAAGGTGAGAGTATAGTGCTTGTTATATAGAAAAATATAAGCATATACATCCAAGGGGTGCATTAACTCCTATTCCCCATAAAAAGTGGGAGGTTTTACCTCCTTGGTAAATGCCAAAAGATGTGGCATCACCTCCTTACATGAAGACAGGAAAGGAATTGAGGAAGTTGGCACATAAGGCTAAAAGAGGGTGAGAAACCAACTACCCCATTACCCACTTAGGAAATGAAAAAATTATGGTTATGAGTGGTGGCAACAAGCCAAAAGAGGGTGTGTAACTCAACTACCCATGTGAGGTGGAGAGTTACACATGTAGTTGAAGTATTTCACCACGTGTACTCATATAAACCACTCCTATTAACCTAAGAAGCTTAAATAATATGTGTAGGAAAAATAAATACCCCTAAAATAACGAAAATAAAAAACCTACACTAAAAAACATTGGTCCTAAAGTTACTTTGACTATTTTTGATGCATTGTAAACAAGGTGTTAAAGAAAAAGTGACTGATTTTATTGGAAGATATAAGCATATGTATTCTCATATTTATTTTCCTATTCCTGATCAAGATATTCAAAAGATTTTTATTGCTAATTTACAAAAAATATTAGGGATAAACTTCTCTTAACTGAGTTTACTTCCTTTCCGTAATTATGCACAGTACTTCACAATTATCAATTGATTGCGAGTCAATTGGAACAATCATCTCTTTTCATGGGTCTGAGTGATAAGGGTGATAGTG
Source organism: Cryptomeria japonica (assembly GCF_030272615.1). Taxonomy (NCBI): domain Eukaryota; kingdom Viridiplantae; phylum Streptophyta; class Pinopsida; order Cupressales; family Cupressaceae; genus Cryptomeria; species Cryptomeria japonica. The sequence goes on from NC_081408.1 coordinate 187,639,876, forward strand.
TTCAACAAGCATTTGCAAAGTTCAAGCCTAACAAAGGATTCATAAAATTCAATTACAACAACAACAATAATCAACTGGTAGGTGCTACATGTGTGCCTCCTTTGTCTAAATAATTTAAAATAGAAAATGAATATACTCCTTTTAATGAATCTTCTTTTAACATTATGTCTTAGTTAATACAAAGGAATGTGTTAAAACTTCCCCAAATCAAACCAATTGATCCATCTAAGACAACTTCACCTTAGTTTGATGATAAATCCTTTTGTCAATACCATCGTCGGCATGGTCATGATACTAAAAAATATCTTTCATTGAGAAGTAAGATTCAAGAATTTATTGACAACAATACCATATCTGTTGCAGGTGTGAATGATAAAGGAAACAAATATGTAGCTCCTCCTAATCAAAATATTTATATTTCCACTAATCCTTTACCATCCCATTCCACTAATGTGATTGAGACTGATCATCTTACTTTCTCTCCTAATTATGTTGGCCTTGGATCTAATAATGTGGTGAGCCTTGTAGACAAACAAGAACCTCCTAAGGACTTGTGCAACACATTTGATTCTAGTGAGACCATTAAAGCACTTGATGTCCCATTATACATAAGTGCAAAAATCAAAGGTATATCCTATAAAAGAGTGCTCATTGATCCTTCTTGCATGGTTACTGTGATAACTGAAGAACTTTTTTATACTTCATGTAGACACCTAAAAATGGTCAACGCTTGCGGAATCATACTCTAACATTTGCGCATTGCCTTCATTTTAGGTTTTTGCGTCGCATTAACATTTCTCCTATGTCACGCACTTGGTTTTTATCATTTGCGAGCATTGAGTCATTCTTCTACATTCTTCATTCATCTCGCCTCTCGAATTTGGTCTTGTCAACAACAATCTTCAATCATGATTTTGGTTGATCTTATCCTATCGCATCAATGTGCATGCTCATTTGTCATCATTTTGGACATCGTCAATCCTAATTAAGGTTTTGTCCTCTTATCAATCTTGTCATTTTGTCATCAATCCTTATCATTTTTCAATCTTGTCGTCTTGCGATCGATTTGTCATCGATCGTGGTCATTTTCAATCCTGTCGTCTTGCAATCTATTTTGTCATTGATCCTTGTCCTCTTGTCAATTTTGTCATCGTGCGATCGATTTGTCATCGATTGTTGTCTGTCTCAATTATGTCAATTTGGATCAATTAGTCCTTGTTCCTCATCAATTGGCGCATTTTATCAATCAAATCATTTATCACATTGGTCCTTTGTCAATCTGAATCATGATCGAGTCAATTATCTTTCATCAAGGCCTAATTCATCTTCTAGGGTTTCATGATTTAATCATTTAACCTTGTTTGTCATTTCTCCCTTTAGGATTAATAAATTATTTATTTATCCTAAGTCTTCTCATCGCAATTAAATGTTCATTTAATTGGCTAATTATTCCTCTTTTTGTGAATTAATTAATAAATGACAAATTATTAATTAATTTACCTAATTCTTAATTCCTAATTTTCCTCTTTTTCTAATTTTCTAATTTCTAATTCATCTAATTTCTATTCCCTCCTATTTCATCTCCTAATTCTATGGGAATGACATTTCAATTTGTCATAATTTTTCATAATTGAGAATCAATCAATTTTGACATAGAAGTTTGTCATAATTTGTCATAAATTATCAATCAACAAATTTTGCATAGAAAGTGCATAATTTGTCATAATTGACATAATTGATTTGCAATTTCCATTTGAATTGAATCATGCTAATCTTGTCTTTTCTCCAATTTTTCTATAAATTGGATGAATTTCTTCAATCAAATCCCCTAATCAGATTATCGAATTTCTAATCACTTTGTCAAATCACACTTCGAGTACTCTTGCGCCACGATCTTATTTACTTGCTTTCATATCATGATCATGCACTAGTAGGTGAGATCCACAACAAAGCTATTTGGAGAAGAAATAAGGACAATGGAGCCGCATGAAGGAAGCATTTAGATTTACCTCTGGTTTGCATAATCTTTTTGAATGTTTCAATTTTCATGTCTCTATTGAATGTGTTTAGGATAGATCATTGCAATTGTGCTTTCGTGATTGAGCTAATGATTAGTATGTTTATATTGTTTGTGATGATTTCCTATTTCCTATGCTACACTTCACAAGTGCATTAAGTGATATATGATGATATTGATGTGGTAGTTAAAGTTTTTGATGGATTCTCTTGTCCTACTATTGGTTATATAACACTTCCTATTGAGGTTGGCACTAAATGCTTAGATGTTCAATTTTCTATCATTCCTGCATCTGATCAATTTCATGTGAAGTTGGGACATCCTTGGCTCTCTTCCATGAAAGCGATCTCTTCTACTCTTCATAAGTGTTTGAAATTTCCTCACAATGGTGAAATAATAACTGTTAATCATGACATGTATCAGCCTACAATGAGGCATGGAGATGTTTGTCTTCATTACTTTTGGTCCGAATGATTCCAACCTAGAAGTGATTCTCTCTTTAGATCATATCAAAATTGGAAAAAATGAAATAATTTATCCTTGAGTAAACTTAGAAATCCAACACTTCGCATTCTTCTTGATGATCATATACCCCTTCTTGAAGATAAGATTATTCTTGCTCCTAAGGAAAGAAATATACTTCTTCCCAAAGGGGTACCTATTCCTTCTCCTAAAGAGAAGAGTATCCTTTCTCCTAAGAAAAGAGATATTATTTTTCCTTAAGAATAGTTTACTCCTTCTATGGATGAGTCTACTCTTCCTCTTAAGAATCAATCTATTCCTCCTAAGGCTAGACCTATCTGATAGGGAGGAACCCACATGAGGACCAATTAAAGCTAAGTATAATCTTCTTGTTAAAAAGACTCCTTCAAATGAGAGAGGAAAGGTTTTGGTTTTCTTGGTAAGGCCCACTTTCAATGTTCACAAGGTTCATTCAACCCAAAAATTCCTCCTTGAGCTCTTCCCATCATTTGTTCATACACTTGCTCAACTCAAACTACCATGCTCTCATTCCTCAACCCATCAACTTCAACATATGGATACCCCTTCTCACCACACATTTTTTATGCTGTTTATTGGTAGCATTTAGCTTCTTCAAAAGGTTTAGACAAGCAATTAAAAACTTGCTTTTGGTTTTGTTCTCAAAGACCTAGTTCAAGCTCACTTGCTCATGGCTTACTCAAACCCTTACTATAGGTCTAAACCCCAAATATAGTACCACTACTCATAATAAGGTGTTAGGAGACTTTCTTGAGTGTTTTAAAATGGATTCCAAAGTTTCTTCAATACCAATCAACCTTGCACAAATCGGGTTCACACTTTTTGCAAAATAGGGCTACAAGGAATAAGCCCTTTTTAGCCCTCCTGAATCACTATTTTGCTCATAACTCACTTCCAACTTGGAATGTTTGCAAAAGGTGAATATTTTTGAGTACCCTTTTGGCCAAAATAATTAATTAGTGCAAAGAGAGGTCTTGGGAAGGTAATTTTATGACTGTCCTATTTTGTAGCCTCAAAACAAGGGTTTTTGTGAGGGTTTTGAACCATGTTGCCTTGGAGATCACTTCTCCATCTTGTATCAAGCTTCCAAACTACTGATAAACCTCTGCCAAAACATACCAATGACTTCCCTACCACTGACAATCAAGCATTATGCCAAACACTTGGCAAGCAAACTGAAAAAGAACAAAAACACTGTTAAAATTATTGTTTTTCTAACTTTTCACTACCTTTGCTGCACATTAGAGGGTTAGGACTTCCAAAATGATTACACCATGGCATGATTAAACCTTAAAGAAAAAATCAACCCTGAATTGACAAGTTTGGTGAAGTCTTCAAACATGGAAAGCTACAAAAGACAATTTGCTACCAAAAACCACTTAATTCTCCAAAAATAGGGAACTCGATGCCCCAATAGTTTGTTGTGATTTTCAAGGGAAAGATAGATTCTCATGGAGCTCAAACTTGCTTAAAATCACTCATAGGGAAGGTGCAGACCTTTTCCCAATGTTGTTAGCTCAAATAGACTTTGAGAACAACATTTTGCTCAAAATTTCAATCTACTAGCCAAGTTACTCACTTAACTTGCCTAATAAGTGCTCAAATTCACCTTTTCCATCACAAAAAACAACAAAAACTTAAAATACAATATGTACAAAGGTCCAAATTGGTCTCAAAGGTTCATTTTTGCTTGGTTACCCATGGAGACCAAGTGTTTCAACCCATTTTCCTCAAAACCCCAGTTCAGGGCAACGAACTGGCAAAAACTTAAAGATTTTTTTTGATAAACAAAAACACAGTAAAAAATGTAACAAAAAGAATGAAAAACCTTCATATAACCATGAAAAAAACTCCCATGAAAGAATAGTATGGAAATAGTGCTCTGTACGGACTGTTACAACAATTTTTGCTCAAAAAGCATGAAAAACAGTCATATTTCATTAACTTCTTCTTGCTAATACCAAGCCAACCTATTTACAATGTTTGAAGTGTTATTATATAGGCAAAATAAAACCATTTCAACCCTTATGACATCCATAACTACCTTGTAGAGTGATTTTACAACTTTTCTCACTTTTTGTCAAAATGTTGCTTGACAACATTGACAATTTTTGACTCTTAGTGCATTTTTGGCCTACAAGACAAATATCTTCCACCTAACCATTTGAGATGGTTTAAAATAATTAAATAGACCTACTTAAATTCCTTGCTAAGCTTGTTACAAGGTTTTTAACACATTTTCACTATAATGCCATTTTTTGGCTTACAAAGGCACTATGGGCCAAAATTGGAAAGAAAACTTGAGTAAAATTATCTAAACCACTCTAAGATAAACCTAAACCATAATGTAACCTAAAAAACACACTTGGAATCTTACAATAGTCCTTTATTCAATTCATGATCCCATCAGGATCAAACAAGCCAAAATTGTTCCTGGACTAAGAGTTTGTTGGAATGGCAGTTGATGATATCATCTACACCTTATGAGCAACTACAACTATGGTGGATATTGATTTTTGAAGCAAGGCCTAGAGTGAATATGAAGGAAGGAGATTTTCATTTGGCCATGCATGATGAAGCAAAAGAAAAGTACATTCCAAAGGTCAAGATGAATCCTGTATGTTTTGCAGGTATCATTTGTTTTGCAGGTATTATTTCCAAGAGGACTTGGAACTTTTTCAATTTGGGGGAGTATGGTGCAGGAGCACCTTCACAATTTTGGCTTGTTTGATCCTGATGGGATCATGAATTGAATAAAGGACTATTGTAAGATTCCAAGTGTGTGTTTTAGGTTTCATTATGGTTTAGGTTTATCTTAAAGTGGTTTAGATAATTTTACTCAAGTTTTCTTTCCAGTTTTGGCCCATAGTGCCTTTGTAAGCCAAAAAATGGAATTAAATTGAAAATGTGTTAAAAACCTTGTAAAAATACTAGAAAGGAATTGGAGTAGGTATATTTAATGATTTGATACCATCTCAAATGGTTAGGTGGAAGATATTTGTCTTGTAGGCCAAAAATGCACTAAGAGTAAAAAATTGCCAATGTTGTCAAGCAACATTTTGACAAAAAGTGAGAAAAGTTGTAAAATCACTCTACAAGGTAGTTATGGATGCCATAAGGGTTGAAATGGTTTTAATGTGCCTATATAAGGACACTTCAAACATTGTAAATAGGTTGTCTTGGTATTAGCAAGAAGAAGTTAATGAAATATGATTGTTTTTCATGCTTTTTAAGAAAAAATTGTTGCAACAGTCCGTACAGAGAACTATTTCTATATTATTCTTTCATGGGAGTTTGTTTCATAGTTATATGAAGGTTTTTAATTCTTTGTGTTAGGGTTTTTACTGTGTTTTGGTTTATCAAAAAAAATCTTTAAGTTTTTGCCAGTTCGCTGCCCTGAATTGGGGTTTTGAGGAAAATGTGTTGAAACACTTGGTCTCCATGGGTAACCAAATAAAAATGAACCTTGGAGACCAATTTGGACCTTTTTAAATATTTTATTTTAAGTTTGTGCTGTCCGTTGTGATGGAAAAGGTGAATTTGAGCACTTATTAGGCAAGTTAAATGAGTAACTTGGCTAGTAGATTAAAATTTTGAGCAAAATGTTGTTCTCAAAGTCTATTTGAGCTAACAAAATTGGGAAAAGGTCTAAACCTTCCCTATGAGTTATTTGAAGCAATTTTGAGCTCCATGAGAAGCTATCTTGCCCTTGAAAATCACAACAAACTATTGGGGCACCGAGTTCCCTATTTTTGGAGAATTAAGTGGTTTTTGGTAGCAAATTGTCTTTTGTAGCTTTCCATGTTTGAAGACTTCACAAAAATTTTCAATGCAAGGTTGATTTATTGTTTGAAGGTTTAATCATGCCATGGTGTAATAATTTTGGAAGTCCTAACCCTCTAATGTGCAGCAAAGACAGTGAAAAGTCAGAAAAACAGTGATTTTGACAGTGTTTTTGTTCTTTTTCAGTTTGCTTGCCAAGTGTTTGGCATAATGCTTGATTGTTAGTGGTAGGGAAGTCATTGGTATGTTGTGTTAGAGGTTTAAAAATAGTGTGGAATCTTGATACAAGATGGAGAAGTGATTTCCAAGGCAACATGGTTCAAAACCCTCACAAAAACCCTTATTTTGAGGCTACAGAATAGGACAGTCATAAAATGACCTTTCCAAGGCCTTTCTTGGAACTAATTCATGATTTTGGCCAAAAGGGTACTCAGAAATATTTGGATTTTGGAAAGATTCAAAGTTTGGAGTGATTCATGAGAAAAATAGTGTTTCAAGAGGGCTAAAAAGGGCTTATTCCTTGTAGCCCTATTTTGCAAAAAGTGTGAACCCGATTTGTGCAAGGTTGATTAGTATTGGAGAACCCTTGGAATCCATTTTAAAACACTCAAGAAAGTCTCCTAACACCTTAGTATGAGCAGTGGTACTATATTTGGGGTTTAGACCTATAGTAAGGGTTTGAGTAAGCCATGTGCAAGTGAGCTTGAACTAGGTCTTTGAGAATAAAACCAAAAGAAAGTTTTTAAATGCTTGTATAAACCTTTTGAAGAAGCTAAATGATACCAAGAAATAGCATAAACAATGTGTGGTGAGCAGGGGTATCCATATGTTGAAGTTGATGGGTTGAGGAATGAGAGCATGGTGGTTTGAGTTGAGCAAGTGTATGAACGAATGATGGGAAGAGCTCAAGGAGGAAGTTTTGGGCTAAATGAAGCTTGTGAACATTGAAAGTGGGCCTTACCAAGAAAACCAAAACCTTTCCTCTCTCATTTGAAGGAGTCTTTTTAACAAGAAGATTATACTTAGCTTTAATTGGTCCTCCTGTGGGTTCCTCCCTATCACTATCCCTCCTCCTCATGATGGACCCAATCTCCTTCCTACACCTCCTATTCCTCATTTATATGGTATGGTTCCTCCTCCTTCATCTTATAGAGAGAAGCGACTTGCCTCTCCTATTGTCCAGCCTAAAAGACCGCAACCCATTCATCCTTTCCTAAAAGAAGAGACAAATCTTATACTTGATGAACCTAAACCTCCTCAACCTTCAACCAAAACTAGACAAAATTGTTGTGCGAGAGAATGCCAACGTATACATCATGCTAGAGCTTGTGAAGCTGCTTCCCAAACCATTTCTTCTCCTAAAACACCAACTGTTGACACAATTCCATTTTCTCTTGAACAAGATGTTCAACCTAATTCTCCAAGATGCAAAATGCTTAAAACAAATGATGGTTCAAGTTCTAATCCTATTAGAACTCCTATTCTTATTAATCTTGATGAAGAAATAGGTGAAAATATTATTAATGATGAAAATGTTAATCATAATATTTCTGATGATGAATATGAATGTATTGATGTCGACAATGATTTATTAGTAAAATTTTCAAAAGCATTAAACCTATCTCCTAGTAATGAACAAATTGACTAATCATTAGAGCATGGTCCTTGTTTGGAACTTGTGATAGATTAATCTACTGTGCTTGATGTGGCTCTTCTTGCATGTTGTCCAACTTCTCGAAATAATGATCAGCAAGATCGGGGGGAGGATGATGTTCTCGATTAGCTTTATTAGCACCATAGATTCTCTCTCTCTCTCTCTCTCTCTCTCTCCTCTCTTGCTTATTTGTGAAATTTTTCTATTTGTTTCCCCTATTCTTATATTTGTTGTCCCTAGTGTTGTCTACTTGAGGATGATGCAAAGCATTGAGATCTCTTTTGGTTTCTTCCATGTTGACTCAAAAGACACATGTACTCCCTTCTTCCATGGCGGTTTCCTTTATTTGGGGGATAAGGATGATTCTATGCACACGCACACACACACACACACACACACACACACACACACACACACACACACACACACACACACACACACACACATATGCACGCACACACACACACATGCACACACACACACACACACACACATATATGATATACATGAGTTATCATAAAAAAATCATGCTGACTCCAAAGTTAGGTGAAACTACCTCGTGTTTATTGTCCTTTGATTTATCCTCTCTTGGGGGCTAAATATTGCGATAACATGCTTATCTTCTTTGGGTGCATCCTACCTTAAAGCAATTTCTCATGACAAGGAATGTGCAATCTCTTTAATGTGGGGGCATACACTACACTCATGATTCTCTCTCTTGATACTTAAAGTTAGTTAGCAAACTTTGTCTTTTCTTTGTGATTTTTAGTGTCTTCTTTTCATGACTCATAAGTAAGAGAACCTTACTAGTTGTATTCATGGTTGTCTCTTCCTCTCTCATGATCTTCCCTTTTACCATATCATCAAAGTCATAAAATCCTAAAGTCCACTAGGGGCTTGGTGAATCTTTCCTCTTTGATAGAGTGAAAGTCTTTCAATCTGAATTCCTTGTACTTTACAACGAGTACTTGTGTAATCTCATAATCCTGCTAAAGTGGGGGATAAATGTAACATCCTAAAATTGCACCCCTTGCAATTTTCAACTGCATTTGGGTCTTTGCCTTAGTGTTTGCATCCCTCAGCTTGATCGGAGACCCGATTATGCTCACACATATAAAAAAATTCATGCAACTTAGTGATGCACCCTACCTGCACCTTGATCTTGCCCCAAATTAGGGTAGGACCTATCTTGGGCCCTTCCCCTAACCTAACTCAAATTTGAAGCAGTCAAATCATCTCTATGTTGGATCATGTCAGAAAATTAGTCAATTAATCCTATGGGCAAGTATATAAGAGGGATTTACCCCCTCATTTGATAATATAATGAAATCCAATCCATCTATCATGCACACACAAGAGATCAAGCGTTCAAACATTCAAGAGCAATTGAGCATTTCTAGTCTTCCTTCAAGCTTTGGAGAAACAATAGAGTCAATATTTCAAGCATTGAAGAGGAGATCATCATTCTAATTTCAGAAATCACCTTGAGCTATGTATGATTTTAAAAATGAATATTAATATATAGATCAAAGCATTTTGAGCCTAGATCTCTGTTGTCTTCTTGTGTGCATTCATTGATTTACTGGTTTCTTTTGAATAATCTAGGGTTATTTGATTGAATAGGGTTTTCAAGGCAATCTTACATATATGTTTTAGGTTTTTCTTTCAAGGAGGGGAATTAAATATACATGAAATGTTTCTGTTAGTAAATCAATAATTTTTTTCTTAAATTTGATGACTAGTTCCAGCATAAAGAAAAGACTTATATATATGTCAGGCATATATTAGGCTGATAAAGCTGAAGTGATGAGATGTATGTGAATGTCTAGATTTGGAATTCTTATTTAGTTTGGGTGACTTTGTAGCCCAGAAAAGGCACTGATATCATTTGTGGAGTTTTTCTATCTTCCTTGGGGTCAAGACTGAAAATGAACACTATTTTTCTTTTATGTTTCAATATTGTTGAGGTGACGAGGTTCACAGGTTTCTAACACTGGTTTACTGTGGATCTTATATTATAATTGTGAAAGTATTCATAAGAGGTATACCCACCTGAGCTTTAGATAAGCTTAAAGTGTAGAAGGTTTTTTTTAAACCTTGTTATATGTTATTCTGGATTTCTATTTTCTTATTGTCCTCTCCACATGCAACAAAGGCTTTAAATTTTCTTACAGAGGGGATAGGGAAATCAAAATTTGAGAACAACATGACCAACTACCTTTACAATATCAGTGCTTCCAGTGTGAGTAACCGCTTTGCTTGTCTTGACCTCTAGTGGGTCAGTCTGTGTTTGTATTTCCACTAGCAAAGGTTTTGGTTTCTTTGTGGTTATTGGTTTCACTATCTCAATGTGTCCCTTCAATTACATTATTTCAACCACTTGGTTAATTCCAAAATCGGCGTTTGACCTAAAGGTAAATGCCTATTCCCAACATATTTCTCTTTCCTTTTGTGTGCAGAAAGTAGGTGTGCAACTGTTCTTATAGAGTTAAACTTTATTTGTAGAGACAAAAAAACCCTTTTCGATGCACGGAAAGTTCGGAGGACCAATAGGAGGGCAACCTAGTCTGGACACATGGTCCCTACAACTTTTGGCAGATTTTGTAGAGCAGCTCTGAATCATCTCAAACTTCTTAGATCTAGCTGCACAACGAAATCTTGAATCTGTAGCTCATTGTTTTCTCATGCTTTGTCTTCATTTCCAACACTTAGTCTAAATTCAATTAATCAATTTATAGAAAAGGGTCAATCACATTCCAAACACAACCAATCTACTTAGTTTTAAGTCCTTGCATCATTTAAGATTGGATCTCGTGGATTTATCCCCCTCTTTTGAATGTAAAGTCTCCCCAAGTGAAAATTGAGCTTAGGGTAAGTGAACAAAGATTGTGGTAAAAAAGGGGGGTATAAGTGGACACTTTTTTTTTTTCTAAAATCAGGTGAACCTGAACTTGGAGGCAAAATTTGAAAGTCATCCACTCAAGATATGAATATAATCAAAGAACAAATATTGTATTAATTTGAATTTAGTCTCCAAAATACTAATTTTTTTCAAAATTGGATAATATTAAGGGGGTCAAATCCTTCGCGCACGAAAAAACAGAACTTGATTTTTTCTGAAAAAACATAACATAGTGTTTGAAGTGCGCATAAAAAAAGTCATAGTTAGATTTAGTATTTTAACAAATACTTTGGGAAAAAGATAGTTAAGAGTGAGCACAAGAAGTTGTGTATTTTTTTGTAATTTTTTGTTGAGTTTTTTTTTTATGATTTTTCCAATTGAGCACATCCTAAAAATTAGGTACCTGTTCATGCGCAAAGCATAACTTGCACTAAAAAAATCAAAAAATACAGTTTTTTTTTGAAATTGTAAAGAATCAAGTGCACTACAATAATATATAATTTTTTAAAAATTTGGATAAGTAGATCAAAAGTTATTAAAAAATGGTACACGCATGTCTGTGAGAACTATTGAGACACTGGTAAAACAAATTCAATAATAATATGTTATTGTTGTTCAATTTTTTAAAAAATTATATGGTTAGAAAGCTTAGAAGATGGGTGAAAATATGGTGGCAATTTTAGAAATACCCACTTGATGAAGTGTAAACCTGATGATGACAAATTCAAGAAACCAAGTTGATAAAATAAAACACATCAAAAAGGAGGGAAATGGAGGGAAATCAAACTTCCAACCGACAACTTTGTCATCCAAGCCTATTCACAAGCCTAAATAAAATAAAGCACATACGAGGTATTTAGAATATGAAGCGCGTACATGGTTCTAATTAAAAAAACCGCGTATGGGGTATTTTGAATATGAAGTGCATATGGGGTTTTAATAAACATAACTACGTACATGGTTTTAAGAAGACAAACCGCGTATAGGGTTCAAATTAATAAAGTTAGATTAGTAATATGAACTTGTATGCAATTCATTTAGCATTTCATTAGGTTTTTTAGTATGATATATACATAAAATATAATATTTAAGTATACTTTAAGTTATATTTTATGTATATATTGTCAGGATGTTTGAGAGTGCTTTCACATCTCTAGGAATCATAATGCAAATTCTAGATTTTAGGAGATCCTATAATTTTTCAGACATAGTCAAATTTCAGTAATCAGTAGGCTTGTATCATCATTCACTTGTTGTCTCTCTATCTCATGCTATTTGTCTCCCCTAAGATTTGGACCTGTATATTTTCCTATCTCTCTCATCCTCTCTTCATCTCTCTCTATCTCACTCTCTCCTCTCTCCCCAAGATTTAGATATTATAATTTCTCAAACATAATCAAATTTAAGTAATCACTAAGCTCTTATTATCTACATAATCTACCTACCTTTTTGCACTCCCCACTTAAAATATTTATCTAAATACATAGATAGAGAAAGAGAGGTGCAAAGAGGAGAGAGAGTGAGTGTTAGGATTCCCACAGATACTGAGAGGGGGGGTGAATCAGTATCTAACCGGTTACTTGAATTTGTTAACTTAAAACATGTAGAGCAACTTAAAACTATGTACCGATAAACAAGAAGTAATGCAATAAACAGATATAAAAACAACCACATGAAAAACACACCATGACACAAAGATTTAATGAGGAAACCTAGTGTGGGAAAAACCTCGGTGGGATTTGTGACCCACAATATTCACTTACTGGCCAAAAAGAGAATATTATTGCTACAAGAGGGGCCTGCACATACAGGAAGGCCAAGTGCCTAGAGCTCACTGCTCAAATACAAAATAGGAAGTCTCACTAACTTACCAAATGGATTATATAAATCCAGTGTCTTGTACTGCTTCAAAATAGCATCTATAATGCCATATCTAGTACCAGTTTCTGCTCTGCTTCTTACATAAACCCTTAACCTATAATTCACATAATAGGTCTACCTTATTTCACTTAATTACATTCTTCCATTCTCTCACAAATGTTCTACAATGATCTCTTATATATATGAGTCATTTTACAATGTTACCAAGTTGGCTTATAATGATTTTACAATAATAAACAAAATATATTACAACAAAAAATTCTGTCGGCCTCTGTGTCGATATGCTTCCTTTTACTGCTAGTGTCGGTGGTCTGAGTGCCGGTGTAGAGTCCGATCTTGCTAGTGCTGGTGAAATGTCTTGCCGGTGTCATAGGATTGTAAGGTTGTCATCAATGACAAAACCTTCAATCACCTACAATGTCTCATTGGAGTGTGCATATGCCAACAATCTCCCCCTTTGGCATTGATGGCAACACTCATGAGAAAATTCAAAAATTTGTAATCCAAAATTGTTACCAAAAATGTGTACCAAAAATATGTGAGCTCCCCCTGAGCAGATAAGTCTTTTGTTGATTATTTTCTCATACTACTACTCCCCCTTTGGCATCAATGACAAAGGTTGTCAAAGTGTCAATAGAGTTGTAGTTTTCTGTCTCAACCTTGTAACTAGGTGGTTCCATTTGAAAAAGATCTGCCAAAACCAAATTTATGCTTTCAAGAAACTTTTTACTATCTTTTATTGCTGCCTCTATTCTTTGAATTGTACTGGTGAGTTGCTGCATATGCTCTACTAGTGTTTTCTGTCCTTGTACTAATGCCTCAGATATTTCCTTCCTCAAGGATGCTAGATAGTCCAGTCTTGGACTTAGTCTTAATCTCAGATCCTTAGCCTTATTTTTTATTCTCTCCTTTTCTCTTTCTAGCTTCAGTAATTCTTCCTCAAAACCTGTTATCTTTTGCTAAAAAACTGATAATGTATCAGATGAATTAATAAAATTGTCAGCAAGTTTATTGATTTCTTCCTGTATCTTGCTCATTTTCTTATCTATGTCAACTATCAAGAAGTTTGTCTTGCAAATGTCTCTATACAGAGTCTTAAATTCCTTCAATGAGCTGCATAGTTCTGGTAGAAGTGTGTCAAATTGCCTTGTACACTTCTTTATTTGATCCTCAAAGAATTTATGTTTTTCAATTTCCAACCTTTCTTTGAATGCTTCTTCCTTTATTTTCTCAACTGTCACTGTGTTGTCAGTAATATACTTAGACAGAGTGTTGAGTTGGCTCAAAGGATCCTTATTATCTACATTGCATTTTGGAGCTATCATCTTCAAAATTGGAATTGTGTCATCTATAGCTTTATATGCCTGTGAACTACAATCTGTTATTCTCTTAATAGAGTCCAAAAGAACTTCAGTTACATTTGTTGATTTATATCCTGCAGAGGAGGAACCAACATTCTGAATTCCACTGATGGGGGAAATAACCATGCTTGTAGTGACCTCTGGTAGGTCTGTCTATGTTTCCATTTCCTTAAGAAAAGGTTTTTGTTGTTCTCCTATTGCCGGTGGCACTATTTCCACATTATCTTGTTGCTGGTCCAGAGCCTGTTGCTCTGCTTGTTTCTCTATTTGTTTATCCATTTGTGTTTCTATTTGTGTTTCTATTTGAGTCTCTACCTGTTGCCCTATGTTATCATCTACCTCTTTTCCTTCGGTGTTATTAATGTTATCAATTACCGGTGGCTCACTAGCCATATCTGTCTTGCCGGTTGTGTCCTTGTCTATCATAATGTTGACTTTTTGAGTATCAACATCAATTGTGTATAAAACCTCAAGATTATGATTTGTATCCTCTTGTGATATATCCATACTCTCATCTGCTGGTTGATCTTCAGTTGTTGCTACCAGTGGGGTAATTAGAGGTGGTGGGGATAAGTTATCTCTTATTTTGATGCTTGGAGGTCCACCAACCTTTCCTTTTCCTTTATCCTTGTCTTTCTGATATACCTTGATTGGTTTAGGGTTTCTCTACTCTTCCTATTTTTCCTTCTCAACAAGGAATATAACCCATGCATTTTTAGTTTCCTCTGTAACCTCATTTACTCTTCCAACCATTATTGCAATATGCCGGTGTGCAGTAGAGAATACTGACCAGTTAGCTTCTATAATTAGATCATCTATATCCTTCGGTGAGTTAACTGGGTAAACAACAAGTAATTTTTCAACTTTTATTTTCTTGTCAAGCTCTACAACAACTTGTCTTCTTGCTTCCAGTCTCTTGAATAGTTCATCTGGTAGTTCATCTACAACTCGCATCAAGAACTTCTTGTAGATATCCAAGTGTAAAATAACACTGTTTTCAACTTGCTCTTTTTCATCAGCAGATAATGTATCATATAATTTTTTGATGTTCTTAAGCTTTCCTTCCTCTGTTATTTCATTCAGTAGTTTGTCAATTGGGGCAATGTTTTGTTGAGTCCTTTTCTTCTTGGGTGTTAGCTTTTTCTTCTTTGGAGTTGTTTTCTTGACTAGAGACCTCACTGCCTATTGTTTTTGTCTGGTTCTTCTAGGCGAAGGTGTGGATGCCAGTGAAGGTTCCCTTTTCCTTACAACTCTTTTAAATGTTGCTGGCATATCATTCTCTGAAGAAGTTGCTACCAGTGAAAGGTGAGTTTCAGGTTGTGATGTTACTAACTCATCTTCAGTGATACCGGTTTGTTTGAGTACATCTTCTTTGATAGCCTTAGCCTACCTTGAACCTCTTCTCACAGTTTCTTCTACTTTCTTCACTCTCTTCTTGGATTGAATTTGACTTTCAATGGTTTCAGCACTACCAAATACCTCTTCCTTAGGTTCCTTGGGTGCTTCCAGAAGGGCTTTTGCATATGTTTCAATGATGTGATCATCGGTCTAATAACCCATTTTAGTAACCCAAATTGTTCTTGGGATAACTACTTCCATCCAGATCTCATCCTTCTTGATCACAAAGCATATATCATTCTTATATTTGTTAATAATTTCCTGTGATAGTCTAATTCTAGTGTTCATTCTAGCCTTTAATGCTTGAAAATACTCATCAATATTCTTTTCTTTATTTTCACCCATGTTGTTGAACAAGTTTGATAACTATTTCCCTACCGATATGTCAAATCCAAGGTTCTTGTTACCTATACTGGGCACCTGTTTGGTTATATGTAGCATTAAGAATACAAGTAAATTGCCAAATCTAAATGTCCCTTTCTTATCTTTCTTGATCTTTCCTAGATTATCAATCAATTCATCCTTTAACCACTCACATACATCAATTTTCACATTATCCTTAACCATATCATGTGCACTTTTTATGCATAAGCTGGAAACTGAGTTAAGTCTATTTGCATGAGTTGTTTTGTAACCTAGAATCATGCTAATAAATCTCACATTTGTGTCAGTTACATCATTAACCCTCAAAGATCTTTTGTCGGATGTTGCACCTGTTAGGTTCATTACCAGGTCATTTGAGACTTTCTTGGTCTTGTCTGGTCTGTTACCGGTGGAAGGTAACCCTGTTACAGCTTTCACAACTTCCTTGGTAATTTTATGAACTAAATCTAGCCAAAAGAATGCACCATGTACCCTGCTCAATACTATCCTAATAACTTCCTTAGGAACATTCGGAATGCTGAGGATTTCAGTGAATCCTAGGGTTTCAATAATTTTGTGTTCAGGTTTCACATTACCAAAATCATCACATATGATAGTCTTGTACATGTTTTTGATTTCCTTATCTCCTAATTCTTCTATATGGTGATGGATGTACATTCTAGGATCTTCTGCAAAAACTACTCCTTTGGGGATTTGGGAAAATGCACCAACATTATCATCCTTTTTAGCTATCTTGGGAACTAGCTGAAATATGGGCTTAGGGCGTTTGATTACCTCAACTATAGTAGGGTTTTCTATGAATTTAGGTATAGAAGAAGATGCCATGTTTATAAATACCTTTCTTTGCCTTAGGAAAGATTGATTGCTGAAATGCTTTGCCTCTTTGCTTGAAATGCCTTAGCTCTGGAAATTTCGCGCTCTTCAAATGTTTGAATTCTCGGTGAAGTGAAATGGAGCCAAAATCACTAATTTATAATGTTAATTTGCCATCTACCACATTTAATGCACGTCGGTTAAGTAGTCACTTAACTTTGTCTGCCGATATAGAAGTAATTTTTACTTCTTACCATCAACCGAGGGAATAATAGCATATGTCTCATTTGATTGCCAAACCCTCAAAGAAATTTTCTTCAATTAGATGAAGAGTCTCCTATCGGTGGAGTACTACTTTGTTTTGCCGGTGGAGTGTTGCTTGGTTCTACTGGTGCAGGAGTATTCCCAACACCATTTAGGTCTGACTTTCTTATCCATTTTTTTGAGAATTCTTTCTTAACTTCTTCAACCTTGTCTTTTCCTTTCAAACTAGAACTTTTGTTGTCTGCCGGTGATGCCTTCTACAGAATTTTGCAATATGTCGAATCTTGTTACAAGCATAACAAGTCACATTATTTTTCCGAATAGCCTTCTCATAACCTATGCCAGTTTGTGTTCTACATTGATTAGATAAGTGTCCAAATCTTCCACAAACATAACATCTCACATTCATTCTGCAATTTTCAGAGTTATGACCAACTTTGTTGCATTTTGAACATTGATCGGTGGGTGTATTGATATTCTGATAATTTCTAGATCTACATTGATTTTCTCTATGATCATACTTATTACAGTTATAGCATTTTCCATTAAATTTGTAAGTAGTAGGTTGTCTTACCGGTTTGCTATGATCTTGTGTGTTTGCAGTACCAGAGCTTTCTCCTGCCTCAAAGCCAATTCCACAAGTGTCACCATTAGGTTTCTGAATCTTTAATAAGTCACCAAGTTCTTCTGAGCTTTTCTTGAATTTTTCTTTGTGCTGATTTGCAATATCTAGTTCTCTTTCTAAGATCTCTTTCTGCCTCATCAGTTCATTGGAGTCATTCTGTGTATGCATCAGATCTGTCTTCAACAAATCATTTTCATAGCTAAGTCTTGTGTTCTCATTTGCTGCATCATTTAGTCTTCTAGTCAACTCTTCTTCATTCTTCTTTCTATCTTCAATTTCCTTATAGAATCTCATAGTCATATCCTGCATTTCATTCTTCATTGTTATGTTCTCTTGTTTCAGCTTGCATATCTAATCATTAAGTGATTCCTTTTCATCATTCTTATTTTGCATCTTTTCACATAGTTCTCTTCTCTTATTTCTTGCAATGGTAAAATTTTCTTGAAATGCTTGAATGATATCTTGAGCTGCCTTTAGATCATCTTCAAGTTTGATATTTTTTAATTTGTTCTGTATCATAGTCTGAGAGAGCTACTTCAAGTTGCTTCATCAAATTTTCCATCTCTACCAGTGTCAAGATCTTCCTCAAGCTGTTAGGCTTCTGAAAATAGAGGACCACACTCTGATACCAATTGTTAGGATTCCCATAGATACTGAGAGGGGGGGGGGGGTGAATCAGTATCTAACAGGTTACTTGAATTTGTTAACTTAAAACATGTAGAGCAACTTAAAACTGTCTACCGATAAACAAGAAGTAATGCAATAAATAGAGGTAAAAACAACCACATGAAAAACACACCATAACACAAAGATTTAACGAGGAAAACCGGTGTGGGAAAAACCTTGGTGGGATTTGTGACCCACAATATTCACTTATTGGCCAATGAGAGAATATTACTGCTACAAGAGGGGCCTGCACATGCAGGAAGGCCAAGTTCCTAGAGCTCACTGCTCAAATACAAAATAGGAAGTCTCACTGACTTACAAAATGGATTATATAAATCTAGTGTCTTGTACTGCTTCAAACTAGCATCTATAATGCCAAATCCAGTACTAGTTTCTGTTCTGCTTCGTACATAAACCCTTAACCTATAATTTTCATAATAGGTCTGCCTTAGTTCGCCTAATTACATTCTTCCATTCTCTCAAAAATGTTCTACAATGATCTCTTATATATATGAGTCTTTTTACAATAATAAATAAATTATATTACAACAAAAAATCCTATCGACCTTTGTGTGGGTATGCTTCCTTTTACTACCAGTGCCGGTGGTCTGAGTGCCGGTAAAAATGCCTTGCCAGTGTCATAGGATTGTAAGGTTGGCATCAATGACAAAACCTTCAATCACCTACAATGTCTCATTGGAGTGTGCATATGCCAACAAAGAGATAGATAGGTTAGATAGATAGAAGTGGAGGTGATATTTAGAGAGAGAGAGTATGAAGGGAATGGTGTAGAGAGTTAGGGGAGTTAAAAGTAGTGATGGATAAAAAGAGTGGTAGGTAGAAAGAAGGAGAGGGATTTTGAAGTGTGTGAGTTAAAGAAAAATAGATAGGGAAGGAAGGAGGGATGAAGTGAGAAAGATAAAAGTAGAGAGCCCTACTTTCCTCCCTCCCTCTCTCTCTCCCCCTCTCCTTCGCTCAACCCCTCCTTTCCTCCATCTCTCTCACTTCAACTCTCTCTCAACCCCTCCCTTCCTCCCCCCCTTTCTCTGACATGGGATCTCTCTATCTCTAGTCTTTTCTTCTCTTTCCATCAACCTCTCTCTCTCTCAACCCTTCCCTTCCTCCACCCCTCTCTCTCACCTGGGATCTTTCTCTAGTCTCATACTCATTTTGCATCCCTTCCTCCCTCTCACTTAGTATATATCTATCTCTCTTAGGTCTCTCTCTTAGGTTAGGCTTGGAAGGGAGAGAGAGAGATAGAAGAGAGAGGATAGAGGGAGAGAGGGAAAGAGAGGGTGAGATACTTGAGAGAGAAAGAGAAAGGTAATAGGAGAGACAGAAAGAGTGTTAGAGGGAAAGAGAGAGATTTGAGAGAGAAAGAGATTGGGAGAGAGGGAGAGAGAGAGAGAGACAATTGAGAGAGGGGGACATAAATAATGGGAAGGAGAGAGGGAGAGGGAAGAGAGAGGATGGGGAAGGGAGAGAGGGAAATATGAAAATAATAGGAAAGAGAGATGCCTAAGAGAGAGGGGGGAGAGAGAGAGAGATAGGGATAGAGAGAGAGAGAGAGAGAGAGAGAGAGAGAGAGAGAGAGAGAGAGAGAGAGAGAGAGAGAGGAAATAATGGGAGAGAGGGAGAGAGGAGTGAGAGTGAGAGAGAGTGAGAGAGGAAAGAGAGGGAGAGAGGGGAGAGAGAGACAAATGGGGAGGGAGGGGGACAGGGAAATAATGGAGACAATAGAAAGAATGGGAGAGACACCTAAGAGAGAGGGAGATAGAGATAGACAAAGGGAAAGGGAGGGGTAGGGAGAGATGGAGAGAGATATATATAGAGAGAGAGGTAGCTAATGAGAGAAAGAGAGAGACACCTAAGGGAGGGGGAGTGAAAGAGATAGAGATAGAGGGTGAGAGGGAGAAGGGGCTTGGGAGGGAGAGAGGTAAAAAGAGTTATAGGGAAAGAGATAGAGACCATATGGTATCCTAAGGGGCCATATGGTGTTATACGACCCCTCAAAACACCATATGACTCCTTTGGACACCATATGGTTGTTATAATCAATGACAGTCCCAAAGACATTGAGAGGGGGGGTGAATTAGTGTCTAACCGGTTAACAAAATATTTAAACTTATTAAGAATTTTGTATCCCAAAACGGTGTACCGGTAAATAAGAATTAATGCAGCAAATAAGAACAACAGAGACAACATAGAGAACATACCATAACACAAGATATTTAATGAGGAAACCTAGTGTGGGAAAAACCTCGGTGGAATTTGTGACCCACAACATTCACTCACTAGCCAATGAATAAATATTACTTACAATGAGGGGCTTGCACATGCAGGAAGGCTGGCAGCCTAGATCTCACTGCTCAATCACAAAACATAAGTCACACTGACTTACAAAATGGATTATCTAAATCCAATACAATGTACTGATTTAGATCAACATCAACTATGCCAGGTTTAGTACCAGTTTAAGCTCAGTCTATTACCAAAAACCTTCGCTATCAACTATATCACAAATATCATCCTCACTCTCTTACAAAATGACCTATAAGATCTCATGCATATATATGAGTCTTTTACAATATGCCATGTTGGCTTTTAAAAAGTATAATTACAATATAAAATAATAAACAAAGTATATTCCATGTTGGCCTGAGTGCCCGTATGCATTATCCCCACTGTCGGTGAAGTGCCTACTGGTGTATGTAGAAGTCTATTGTCGGTGTCAATAACTATTGGTGGGTTGACAAATGTTTGCCAATTGGTTTCCAATTGGTTGCCAGTTGGTTGCCATCAATGACAAAATCAACTATTCTCATTAGAGTGTAGAACACCAACAATCTCCCACTTTGGCATTGATGGCAACACTCATGAGAAAAATCAAAAAACTGTTCCAAAAAATGAAGTCCAAAAAGTTTCCAAAAAGATGTGCTCCTCCTAAGAAAATGATCTCCTCTGAAGAAGTATTTTTCTCTCCACTACTCCCCCTTTGACATAAATGACAAAGGTTGGCAAAAATAGTCAAATGAGGGCAAAAATTTACCTCAAAGTCTATAACTGGTTGGTTACAATCAGAAAGATATCTGCCAAAACCAAATTCAAACTCTGCATAAACCTTTTGCTATCCTTCAAAGTTGCCTTAGTTTTTTGGATCGTGTTGGTGAGATAATGCATGTGATCTTCTGATGATCATTCTCCCTGAAGTAATCCTTAGATATTTCTATTCTCTGGGAAATAAGATTGTCCAACTTAGGACCAAGCTTATTTTTAAGCTCTTTGGCATTAGACCTTATCCTTGCCTTTTCTTTTTCAAGTTTCTCTAATTTTTCTTCAAATCCTACCATTTCTTGCTCAAAAATTGATATCTAACCATATGAACCAATTAAGTTATCCGCTATGTCATCAATTTCCTTTTCTATTTTACTAACCTCCTTGTCTATGTCCTCTGTCAAAAGGTGAGGTTTGCATGTTTCCTTGTATAGCTCTTTGTACTCCAAAATAGTAGAGTTTGGTGCCGGTAATAATGTATTCAGGTGTTCAGTGCACTTCTTTATGGTGTCATCAAAGAATTTGTTCTTCTCCTTTTCAACTCTATCCTTTATTGTGTCCTCATTCACTTTATCAACCATTATTACATTGTCAACAATAAATTTGGACAATGTGTCCAATTTGCCTAAAGAATCCTTAATATGATCTATGTTACAATTAGGTGCAATCAATTTAAGAATAGGTATAGTGTTATCAATTGCTTTGTAGGCCAAAGAATTGCAATCTGTTATATTTTTGATTGAGTCCAAGAGTACCTTTATTACATTTGTAGGTCTTAATTCACTTGAAGTGCCAGAAGTCTCACCGATTTCCTTTATTACCTCTGTGCTTCCATCAATTGTAACCATTTTACTTGTGTTTACCTCCAGTGGATTAGTCTGTGTTTGCATCTCAACTAGCAAGGGTTTCTCAGACTATTTTGATGTCTCAGTTACTGTTGGTTTCTCTATCTCAGTAGGTTTCTTAGTAAGTTTTGTTGGTATCTCAATCTCCGGTGGCCCTGTATCAGCATCTGTTCCTTTACTAGGTTTCTTAGTATCTAATGATTTCTCTATTTGGGTTGGGATCTCAACCTCAACAGTCTCTATCTGTTTCTCAGCCATATTGCCACAATCAACATTGTCATCCTTAACCTTTGCACTATCCTTGTCCACAACAATAATCACTTTCTAAGTGTCCACATTCATGGTGAATAGTATCTCAGATTCAGGATTAATGTCATCATATGTGACACCTTCAGTGTTGATAACCGGTGGATCATCAATATGTACTAGTGCAGTATCCAAAGGTGGCGGTAAATTATCAGTGATCTTGATGTTTGGAATACCACCAACTTTACCTTTGCCCTTGTCCTTATCCCTCTGATACACTTTAAATGTTTTCTTTGGCCAGTTCATTTCCTCTTGTTTTTCCTTCTCCACAAATAATATATACTAGTTATCAAGAGTTTCATCTGCAATCTCTTTTACTCTTCCCGCCATTAAAATTACTTGCCAGTGTCCACTGACCAAAATAGATCGGTTAGCCTCAAAGATTAGTTCATCAATTTTTTCTTTTGAATTCACAGGATGTACAGCTAGAAGTTTCTCAACTTTTAGTTTCTTATCCAATTCCATTACTATAATCCTTTTTGCTTCTAATCTCCTATACAGATCATTGGGTAAGTCATCCACTACTTCAATTAAAACCTTTTTGTATATGTCCAGATGTAAAATTATACTATTCTCAATTCTTTCCCTGTTTGAATCATTAAATGTGCTATACAGTTGGTGTACATTGGCCAAATTTCCATCACCAATTATTTCATTTAGTAAATCATTTAAAGAAAGGGCGACAGATTGTTGTTTCTTCTTTGGTGTTAATTTCTTTGGTGGTCCCCTTACTGCTTGTTGTTTCTTCCTTAAAGTCCTTGTTCTCTTGGGTGAAGGAGAGGGTACCGATGAAGGTTTTCACTTCTTCCTTTCTACTCTCTTAAACTCTACTTCCTTGTCACTGTCGGTTCCAGAAGTTGTGCCAACCGGTGAAAAGTGTGCCTCCGGTTGCAGTCCTTCAGGATCACTAGCCGATATGCCACTGATGTTCATTACATTTTCCTTGATTTCCTTCACTTTCTTAGAAGCATCTTTGATAATTTTTTCTCTTTTCTTCCTTTGCTTCAATGTTTTTACATCACTTTCAATAGTTTCAGCACTACCAAAAACTTGTTCTGATGGTTCTCTCAGTGCATCTAGTAATGCTTTAGCATATGTCTCAAGAATGTTTAGATCTACCTCATATCCCATTTCAATCACCCATATAGTCCCAGGGAGTACAACTTCCATCCATGTCTCATCTATCTTGATAACAAAATAGATTTCTTTGTCATACTTTTCCACTATACTCTATGGTAGCCTTTCTCTAGTTTTCATTTTAGCCTGGAAGGTTTTGAAATATTCAATTATGTTGTTGTCCTTTGTAGTTCCCATGTCGGTAAAAGCTTCTTGTAATTGTTTTCCTACCAGTATATCATATCCAAAGTCTTTAGGTCCTGTACCAGGGATTTCCTTAGTGAAATACAACATTAAACATACCAAAAGATTTCCAAATTGGAATGTTCCTTTCTTATCTCCTTTAATCTTCTTCAAATTATCAATGAGTTCATCTTTTAGCCATTCACACACATCTATCATTGCATTTTTGTTGACCATCTCATAAGCACTGTTTATACAAAGACTAGAAACTGAATTTAGTTTGTTAGTATGTGTAGTCTTGTAACCTAGCACCATACTCACAAATCTCACATTTATGTCTTTGATATCATTCACTCTCAGTGATCTATTGTCAGATGTTTCTCCAGTTAGGATCATCACTTTGTTGTTAGGGATCTTCTTTGTTTTGTTAGGTCTGTTGCTAGTTGAGGGTAAACCAGTTACTGCCCTAACTACTTGTCGAGTAATTTTTCAGATAGAATCCAACCATAGAAATTATCCATGTGCTCTACTTAAGACAATTCTTACTACTTCTAGAAATTGGGGAATGTTCAGTATTTCCACAAAACCTAGAGTTTCTATAATCTTGTGTTCAGGTTGATAGCACCATTTTCATCACAAATCACCTTAGTATACATTTTCATCAATTCTTCAAAACCTAGTTCTTCTATATTGCAATGTATATACTGTTAGGTCCCAGAGACAATTGAGAAGGGGGGGGGGGTGAATCAACTAACCAATATAGATTTAAACCAAAAACAACTTAATCAAATATTTGCTTAATACCAATGGACAAATTTAACAGATAAATGCAATACCGATAAAGATTAATGCATGAAACAAAAGGACAAAGTCATCCACAACACATAACACCAATATTTGTAAGTGGAAACCCTGTAAGGGGAAAAACTATGGTGGGAACCTTACCCATAATCAGATGATACTACTACAGATAGTAAGTGTACATAAATGGGGTCTGCAATGCAGAAAGGCCAAGTGCCTAGAGCTCACTACTCAAACACAAATGGGAGTCACACTGACTACAATTGGATGGTTAGACCCAATAAGAGTGTACTGCTCAAAATTGCATCTTCATATGCTGGATTCAGTACCGGTGTAGTTCTGATATGCTTTCACAAAAACCTAGCTTCACCATCAAAAGATGTTTGCATGTATAGCTATGCTTAATCTTGCATATATCTTCGCACAAATCCTTTTTCGCATTCCACATTTGATCTTACAATTAGGACCTTACATTTATACCATAACCTAAGACCAATTTTAGTAGGTCGGCTCTACAAGATATT
The DNA here is from genome assembly GCF_030272615.1 of Cryptomeria japonica. Lineage (NCBI taxonomy): Eukaryota > Viridiplantae > Streptophyta > Pinopsida > Cupressales > Cupressaceae > Cryptomeria > Cryptomeria japonica. The sequence continues at coordinate 187,664,954 of NC_081408.1, forward strand.
ACAATAAAATCATTTTACAAACAATACAATATCCGATGCAATAACCGATTGAACATGCTAGCTTAATGCATTTACAACAACAATTAATCATCTCCATAGCATGTTGTGCTGATCTGGAAAAGATAAACCTGCCAGTGTAACCCTGACCCTATTTGCCGATAACAACAAATATGGAAATATGAATATGCTAATAAACAATTCTCCAAGATAAGATTTCCAAACAATGTCTTTGACATTACCAAGTATTTTTCATGCCATTCCAAGTGCCGGTGATCATTATATCTTGCCGGTGTACCATATACTAGTGACTGTGCAAAAGTCACTTGCTTGCCGATGAATGTTGCTGGATCTCCAAAGTGCTAGAGTTTTAGTAGGTGTTGACATCAATGACAAAACCATACCAAAATACCAAAAATCTCCCCCTTTGGCATTGATGGCAACACAAGATGGAAAAACCATCAAAGTGCCAAAATAGAAATGCCAAGTATAAAAACCAACAATCTCCCTAAAGTAACAATCTCAAACCTTGAGAGTAATATGAGTTACCTTATGTTTTTCTATACCAATCAATTTGTTTTTCCATAGATATAAGTCCCCCTTTGACATCAAATTCCAAAGTTACAACAAAATCAGGTCCATATACAAAATACCAACCAATTTTAATATACCAACTACTCCCCCTGAGAAGTAGCTTCCTCATCAAAGCCGGAGTAAGAATATTTCTCTATTAATTCTGTCGGTTCATGACAAACATCAACTCTCTAAGTATCTACTGGTGGGGGTATGACCCCAAGCTATTCTCTAAGGTATTCAAAAGTCTCCTTAGGCAAAGGTTTAGTAAAAATATCTGCAAGTTGTTCTTTAGTATTCACATAAACTAGTTTTATTTCTTTTGCTTCAACTTTTTCCCTTAGAAAATTCAGTTTGATGGAAACATGTTTTGTTTTAGAATGTAATACCAAATTCTTAGATATATCAATTGCTACTGTGTTATCACAATAGATAGTTATAGGTTCCTTGCATTTTACCTTTAAATCTTTCAACATTTGTTTAAGCCAAAGTACCTATGTAGTTAGTTGCTGCTGCAACATATTCTAATTCTGCTGTTGATAAAGATGTGCAACTTTGTTTCTTACTCAACCAAGACACTAATCTGTTTCCAAGAAAAAATGCTCCGATGGTGGTGCTTTTTCTGTCATCCACATCTCCTACCCAATTTGCATTTGTATATGCACATAGGTCAAAGTTTTCATCTCTAGGATACCATAATCCAAGATTTGTAGTGCCTTGTAAGTATTGAAAAATCCTTTTACTGTTGATTCATGATTTTCTCTAGGATTACTCTGAAATCTTGAAACAATACATACTACATTCATAATATCAGGTCTTGTTTGTGTTAAATATAGTAAACCTCCTATCATAGATTTGTACCTTGTTGGATTAATAGGTGTAGATTCATCTCTTAAAGATAGTTTGTCATTTGTAGTCATAGGTGTGCTTACCAATTTAGAGTTTTCCATGCCAAATTTCTTAAGTAATTATTTTAAGTATTTTGATTGACTCAAGAATATGCCCTTGTTAGTCTATGAGATCTGCAATCCTAAAAAGAATCTTATTTCACCAATCATAGACATTTCAAATTCTTGTTGCATTTTAATAGAAAAGTCTTTACACAATCCATCTTCTCCTCCAAATACTATATCATCAACAAAAACTTCTATAGCCAAGATGTCATCATTAGTTACCTTATAGTATAAGTTACTATCAACATTACCTTTAGAAAACCCAATTTTCAAAAGATACTTATCCAATCTTACGTACCAAGCTCTCGAAGCTTGCTTCAATCCATACAAAGCTTTCCTTAACCCGCAAACCATATCTTTGTCATCTGTCAAGGAAAATCCATCAGGTTGTTCAATGTAAACTTCCTCCTCAAGATCTCCATTCAGAAATACACATTTAATATCCATTTGATATACTTTGTAGTTCTTATGTGCAGAAAAGGCCAAAAACAATCTAATTGCCTCAATTCTAGCTACCGGTGAAAAGGTTTCATTATAGTCAACTCCTTCTTTTTGAGAATATCCCTTACACACTAGTCTTTCTTTATTTTTGATAACCTTACCATCTTCATTAAGTTTGTTTCTGAATACCCATTTTGTTCCAATTACATTTTTATCTTTAGGCCGAGGAACTAATGTCCAAGTGTTATTTTTCTCAATTTGCTCTAATTCTTCTTCCATAGCTTTAGTCCAATATTTATCTTCACATGCCTCATTAATTGATGATGGTTCAATTTGAGAAATAAGACATACCTCTTCATTTGCCAATCTTCCTCTTGTCATAACTCCTTTGTACTTGTTTCCAATTATCTGATCTTCAGAATGATTCAATATTACATACCGGGTTGTCTTTGTTTGCTATTGTTCCTTAGTCACAGTGGAGTTTTCAGATGATATCGGTGTAACTGGATCTTCACTTTGTACCAGTGGATTTGATGTAGGTTCATTTGTTATAATTTCTGTTGCCAGTTTAGAATCTATATACCTTGAAGTTCCTCTGAACTGTTCATCAATCTTTACATTTGTACTCTCAACAATTTTTTGCAATCTCTTGTTAAAACATCTGTATGCTTTACTCTTAGATGAATAACCAAGAAATATTTCTTCATCACTTCTAGGATCAAATTTCCCAATATACTCATCTCTTCTAATGTAATATTTGCTTCCAAATATTCTGAAATATTTAAGAGTAGGAGTAATACCAAACCATAGTTCATGAGGGGTCTTACCAGTTTCACCTTTGATGTGAACTTTGTTGAATGTATAGACCATTGTACTTACTTCCTCTCTCCAATATACATGTGGTAGATATGCTTCTGATAACATACTTCTAGCTGCATCCAAGATAGTTCTATTTTTCCTTTCAACAACTCCATTCTGCTGAGGTGTCCGAGGTGCTGATAGCTGTCTTCTAATTCCATTCACTTCACAGAATGTATTAAATTCCTTAGATGTAAATTCACCTCCTTGATCTGATCTTAAACATTTGATTTTCTTACCAGTTTCATTTTCAACCATTTCTTTGAACAGTTCAAACTTTCCAAGTGCTTCTGATTTTTCTCTGAGAAAAGTAACCCAACACATTCTAGAATAGTCATCAATGATTAGCATGAAATATCTATCACCTTGTAAGATTTTAGTTCTAGTTGGACCACATAAATCAGTATGAATTAAATCAAGAGCATTATTGGATTTTTCTAGAATACTTTTGAAACTAGCTCTAACCTGTTTTCCAAATTGACATTCCTTACATAATGTATTGTGAGGTTTGACAATCTTAGGTAAATCTCTAACTACCTTAGTAGTACTGATTTTTACCATGCAATCAAAGTTTACATGATAGAGTCTCTTATGCCATAGCCAACTTTCATCTATATGTGCAATCAAGCATGTCTTTTCACTATTATTTAGGTGAAAGATATTACCTCTAGTCTGATTATCGGTTGCAATTTCTAAACCAGTTCTGTTCATGATTTTGCATTTTCCATTTTTAAATTGTAATTGAAATCATTTCTCAACTAATTGACCAACACTCAAGAGATTATGCTTTAAACCTTCAACATAGTAAACATTGTCAGTGTTATGCTTACCATCAAGAGATATTGAGCCCTTACCTTTGATCTGACAAGCTTTGTCATTTCCAAATCTTACTAAGTAGCCATTATATTCTTGAAAGTTCAAGAATTTACCTTTATCTCCTATCATATGATGTGAGCATGCAGAATCAATGATCCATTCATCCTTTACTTCAATTTTAGCTACCAAGGCCTGTTCTACCGGTTACACTATAGGTGCCGGTTGATCTTCTGTTATAGCAACAAAAACCCATCCATTGTTTGCTGGATCTTCATCAGAATCATCAGTCACTCCTTCATCAGCAACAGAACAAGATTTGTCCTTATTCTTCTTAAATCTGTATCTCTGATATTTAGGATTAGGCTTGTATTTCCTTCTAGCTTCTTCTCTCAGTCTAGCATGTCTATCAGGGCATCTTGAAGCCATATGACCAATCTTGTTGCAGTTAAAACATTTAAAGGGTGCTTTACCTTCATACTTACTTCCAACTGGACCTTTAGGAATTTTTCTTGCAAATAGTGCTTCAAGTTCTTAATTTTCTTTCTTGCTTTCCTCAAGTTCTCTTGCATAAAAGGCTTTCCAATCTGATTTGTCAAATGATGATGCAGATGATGTTGATTCTTTGAAGGCTAAATCTATTTTTATAGTAGCAACAGGACCAAATTCCTCAATTTCAAAGGCTGAAAGTTTTCCAATCAATGTATCCCTAGTTACTGATGTATTAGGCATTGTTCTTAATTCATTTATAGCAGTAACCTTCATTGTATATGCTGGTGGAAATCCTCTTAAAACTTTTGAAACAATTTCATCTTCACTTAAGGTTCCTCCACAACATATAATACCCAAAACAATTTCATTTACTCTTTCCATAAAAGCAGAAATCCTTTCATCTTCTTCCATTTTCAGATTTTCATACCTGACCCGAAAGCTTTCAAGTTTTGCAATTTTGACTATGGAATCTCCTTCATTCAGTGTTTCCAAATGATCCCAAATAGTTTTAGTAGTTGATCTATCTGATAATCCCATGATTTGCTGATCTGTTAATGTGCTCAAAAGTGCTTCTCTTGCTTTGCAATCATTTTCCTCATCTTTAGTCAAGTTAGGTGGATAAGGCTGACTGGAAGTGGGAGTAGTATAGCCATTATTTGTAACATCCTAGATGTCCTTTCCAATGCAATTCAGATGTGTCTCCATTCTGATCTTCCATATGCCATAGTTGGTTCCATCAAGTTTAGGATTGTCCTTCCTGAAATAGTTAGTAGACAATGGATCTCCTCAAGTTGTTAAACTTCTGCAAAAGAGGACTTGGCTTTGATACCAATTGTTAGGTCCCAAAGACAACTGAGGGTTGGGGGGGGGGTGAATCAGTTGTCCAATATAAATTTAAACAAAAAAAACTTAATCAATTACTGCTTAATATCGGTGGACAAATTTAACAGATAAATGCAATACCGGTAAAGATTAATGCATGAAACAAAAGGACAAGTCATCCACAACACATAAAACCAATATTTGTATATGGAAACCCTGTAAGGGGAAAAACCATGGTGGGAACCTTACCCACAATCAGATGATACTACTGCAGATAGTAAGTGTACATAAATGGGGTCTGCACATGCAGAAAGGCCAAGCGCCTAGAGCTCACTGCTCAAACACAAATGGGAGTCAAACTGACTACAATTGGATGGTTAGACCCAATAAGAGTGTACTGCTCAAAATAGCATCTTCATATGCTGGATTCAATAGCAGTGTAGTTCTAATATGCTTTCACAAAACCTAGCTTCACCTTCAAAAGATGTCTATGTGTATAGCTTTGCTTAATCTTTTATATATCTTCGCACAAATCCTTTTTCACATTCCACATTCGATCTTACAATTAAGACCTTACATTTATACCATAACCTAAGACCAATTTTAGTAGGTCGACTCTACAAGATATTACAATAAAATCATTTTACAAACAATACAATATCCGATGCAATAACCGATTGAACATGTCGGCTTAATGCATTTACAACAATAATTAATCATCTCCATAGCGTGCCATGCTGATTTGGAAAAGATAAACCTACTAGTGTAACCCTGGACCTATTTGCCGGTAACAGCAAATATGCAAATATGAATATGCTAATAAACAATTCTCAAAGATAAGATTTCCAAACAATGTCTTTGACATTACCAAGTGTTTTTCATGCCATTCCAAGTGTCGGTGATCATTATATCCTGCCGGTGTACCATATACCAGTTACTGTGCAAAAGTCACTTGCTTGTCGGTGAATGTTGCTGGATCTCCAAAGTGCTAGAGTTTTAGTAGGTGTTGACATCAATGACAAAACCATACCAAAATACCAACATATACATCCTAGGGTCTTCAGCAAAAGCTACACCTTTAGGAATTTTCAAAAATGCCCCTATAGAATCATCTTGCTTAGCTACTTCGGGAATTATTTTAAATACGGGCCTAGGGCATTTCACATTTTCCACAATAGTAGGGTTTCAAATAAATCTGGGAGAAGAAGAAGAAACCATTGAAAAATACCTTTAGTTGCCTTAAAGTATTCTGAATGCTTGAAAGAAATCACTCCACACCTTCACCTTGAATGCCTTCGCTCTATTTTCGCACTCTCTGCTAATTTGAATGCTCAGTGAGTTCTAAAAGAGGGAAGTTAGCTGATTTATAATGACATTTCTCTTACCAACTGCATTAAATGGTTGCTGGTTAAGTGAAAACTTAACACATCTGCCGGTAAAGAAGAAATCTACCTTCTCACCATTGACCGAGGGTAATCTGCATGATTTTCAACTTACTGCAATACCCCCAAAGGGTTACTTCTCAGTTGGATGAAGAATCTCCTGCCGATGGAGGATTACTCTGTTCTACAGGTATAGAGATAGTTTCATCAATATTTTGATCTCTCTTCCTAATCCATTGTTTTGAAAATTCTTGCTTTACCTCATCTACCTTTTCTTTGCCTTTCAAACTGAATCCTTTAATGTTCGCTGGTGAAGTCTTGCTTCTACAAAATTTGGCAATATGTCCAGTTTTGTTACAAGCATAACAAGTCACATTAATCCTCTGAATAGCCTTTCCATATCCTATGCTGGTTTGTGTTCTGCATTGATTAGATAGGTGTCCATATCTTCCACAAACATAGCATTTTACATTCATTCTGCAATTTTCTGAATTATGACCAACTTTGTTGCATTTGGAACATTGACCGATGGGTGCATTAATACTCTGATTGTTTCTAAATCTACATTGATTTTCTCTATGACCATATTTGTTGCAATTGAAACATTTGCCATTAAACTTATAAGCATTAAGTTGTCTTATCGGTTTGTTCTGTTCTAGATTGTTTGTAGTACCGGAACTTTCTCCAATCTCAAATCCAAGTCCATTTGTATCTCCATTAGGTTTCTGACTATTCAGCATGTCATCAAGATCCTCTGAACTTTTCTTGAATTTCCCTTTGTGTTGATTTGTAGTAGCCAACTCATTTTCCATAATTTCCTTTTGTCTCACAAGCTCAATTTTATCATGTTGCATGTGAATCAGATCTATCTTCAACATATCATTTTCATGACTAAGTCTTAGATTTTCATTTCCAACATCATTGAGTCTCCTAGTCAAATCTTCTTCATTCTTCTTCCTATCTTCAATGTTTTTATATAACCTCATAGTCATATCTTGTATTTCATTCTTCATATTACTATTTTCCTATCTCAATTTGTTTGCAAGTTCATTAAGAGTTTCTTTTTCATCATCATCTTTCAGCATCTTCTCATGAAGTTATTTTCTTTTATTTTGTGCTATAACAAGGTTCTCTTGAAGACCTTTAATGAATTCCTGTGCAATCCTCAGATCATCTTCAAGTTTGATATTCTTCAATTTCTCTACATCATAATCTATAAGAGATCCTTCCAATTGTTTTTTTAAGTTTGCCATCTGTACCGGTGTCAGAATCTTCCTCAAGCTGTTAGGATTTTGAAAATAGAGGAGCAGGCTTTGATACCAATTGTTAGAATCAATGATAGTCCCAAAGACACTGAGAGGGGGGGGGGGGGTGAATTAGTGTCTAACCGGTTAGCAGAGTATTTAAACTTATTAAGAACTTTGTATCCCAAAATAGTGTACCGGTAAATAAGAATTAATGCAACAAATAAGAATAACAGAGACAACATAGAGAACATGCCATAACACAAGATATTTAACGAGGAAACCTGGTGTGGGAAAAGCCTCAGTGGGATTTGTGACCCACAATAATCAGTCATTGGCCAATGAATAAATATTACTTACAATGAGGGGCCTAGACATGCAGGAAGGCTAGCAGCCTAGAGCTCACTGCTCAATCACAAAACATAAGTCACACTAACTTACAAAATGGATTATCAAAATCCAATACAATGTACTACTTTAGATCAACATCAACTATGTTAGGTTCAGTAGCAGTTTAAGCTCAGTCTATTACCAAAAACCTTCGCTATCAACTATATCACAAATATCATCCTCACTCTCTTACAAAATGACCTATAAGATCTCATGCATATATATGAGTCTTTTACAATATGCCATGTCGGCTTTTACAAAAGATAATTACAATATAAAATGATAAACAAAGTTTTTTCCATGTCATCCTGAGTGTCGGTATGCATTATTGCCACTGCCGGCAAAGTGCCTGTCGATGTATATAGAAGTCTATTACCGATGTTGGTAGCTACCAGTGGGTTGACAGATGTTTGCCAGTTGGTTACCATCAATGAAAACATCAACTATTCTCATAAGAGTGTAGAATTCCAACAATGGTGTCATTATTGGTTGTATTGTGTCCTAAGGGGTCATATGGTGTTCTATGATTCCTTAGTACACCATATAACCCCTTAGGTGTTGTTAGGGGTCATATTGTGTCCTAATGGGTCAGATGGTGTCCTATGACCCCTTAGGACACCATATGACCCCTTAGGATACCAAATGGTGTTGTTATGTGTTATATGGTGTCCTAAGGGGTCATATGGGGTCCTATGACCCCTTAGGACACCATGTGGTGTTGTTAGGGGTCGTATGGTATCCTAAAGGGTCATATGGTGTCCTACAACCCCTTAGGACACCATGTGACCCCTTAGAACTCCATATGGTGTCGTTATGGGTCATATGGTGTCCTAAGAGGTCATATGGTATTATATGACCCCTTAAGACACCATTTGGTATTATTATACGGTATCCTTATGGGTCGTATGGTTTCCTAAGGGGTCATATGATGTTCTATGCCCTCTTAGGAGACCATATGACCCCTTAGGACACCATATGGCATTGTTATGGGTTGTATGGTGTCTTATGGGTTCATATGGTGTCCTATGATCCCTTCAGACACCATATGACCCCTTATGTGTCATTAGAGTCATATGGTCTCCTATGATCCCTTAGGACACCATATGACCCCTTAGGAATCCATATGGCATTCTATGATCCCTTAGGACACCATTTTGTGTTAGTATGGGTCAAATGGTTTACTAAGGGGTCATATGGTGTCTTATGACCCCTTAAGTGTCATTATGGGTCATATGGTGTTCTATGATCCCTTAGGACACTGTATGACCTCTTAGGACTCCATATGGTGTCGTTATGGGTTGTATGGTGTCCTAAGGGGTCATATGGTGTTCTATGACCCCTTAGGTGTCATTAGGGGTCATATTATTTCCTGAGAGGTCATATGGTAACCTATGACCCCTTAGGACACCATATGACCCCTTAAGACACCATACAACCCATAACGACACCATATGGTGTTCTAAGGGGTCATAGGATGCCATATGATCCCTCAGGACACCATATGACCCATAACAACACCATATGGTGTCCTAAAGGGTCATATGGTGTTCTATGACCCCTTAGGACACTATTTGGTGTGCTAAGGGATCATATAGTGTCCTATGATCCCTTAGGACACCCTATGACCCCTTAGATGTCGCTAGGGGTCATATTGTGTCCTAAGGATCATATCGTGTCCTATGACCCATTAGGACATCATATGGTGTCCTTATGTGTCTTATGGCATCCTGTGACCCCTAGGATACCTTATGACCCCTTAGGATACCATATGGTGTTGTCAGGGGTCATATGGTCTCCTATGACCCCTTAGGACACCATTTGAACCCTTAGGACTCCATATTGTGTCGTTATGGGTCGTCATATAGTGTTCTATGACCCCTTAATGACACCATGTCATTATGGGTCATATGGTGTCCTATGACCCCTTAGGACTCCATATGACCTCTTATGTGTCATTATGGGTCATATGGTGTCCTTTGACCCCTCAGGACACATGCATGGATCCCTAGGATACCATATGACCCCTAAGAATACCTTATGACCCTAAAGAGGGAGAGAGAGGGAGGAGAGGGAGGGAATGGGAGAGAGATACACATAAGAGAGGAGAGTGAGATAGAGAGATAGAGATTGAGAGGGAGAGACAAGAGATAAATGAGAGTGAGAGAGAGAGAGAGAGAGAGAGAGAGAGAGAGAGAGAGAGAGAGAGAGAGAGAGAGAGAGAGAGAGAGAGAATGGGATAGAGATACCTAAGAGAAGGGGAGAGAGAGAGATAGGGAGTGAGGGAGATAAAGAGAGATCTAAGAGGTGGATAGAGGGATTGGGAGAGAAAGAGAAACCTAAGACGTGGAGGGAGGGAAGGTGAGAGAGAGAAAGAGAGGGTGAGAGATAGAGAGATTCTGAGTGAGAGAGAGGAAGGGATGGAAGGAGAGTACAAGAGACTAGGGAGAGAGGGGCAAGGAGAGGGAGAAAGGGAGATAGTGAGAAAGAGAGGTAATGAGAAATGGAGAGAGAGGGGGAGGGGAGAGAGAGAGAGAGAGAGAGAGAGAGAGAGAGAGAGAGAGAGAGAGAGAGAGAGTGGGGGAGATAAAGAGAGATCTAAGAGATGGATAGAGGGATTGGGAGAGAAAGAGAAACCTAAGAGGTGGAGAGAAGGAAGGTGAGAGAGAGAGAAAGAGAGGGTGAGAGATAGAGAGATTCTGAGTGAGAGAAAGGAAGGGATGGAAGGAGAGTACAAGAGACTAGGTAGAGGGGCGAGGAGAGGGAGAAAGGGAGAGAGTGAGAAAGAGAGGTAATGAGAAATGGAGAGAGAGAGGGGGAGGAGAGAAGGAGAGAATGAGAGAGATACAACTGAGAGAAGGGGAGAGTGAGATAGAGAGATAGAGGATGAGAGGGAGAGACTTCAGAGATAAACAATGGGGGAGAGAGAGAGGGGGAGAGAGAGAGATATAGAGAAGAAAAAGGGAGGGGGGAGGTAGGGAGAGAGTGGGAAAGAGATACACTTGACAGAGGAGGAGAGTGATATAGAGAGATAGAGTCAGAGAGTGAGAGAGACTTAAGAGAGAAATAATGGGAGAGAAAGAGAGGGAGAGAGAGAGAGAGAGAGAGAGAGAGAGAGAGAGAGAGTTGATAGAAGAGGAGAAAGAGGTAGATAGATAAAGGTTGATAGCCAAAGACTTGATAGAGAGGAGAGAGACTTGAGAGAAAGAGAAATAGAGCAAGAGGGGCAGAGAGAAAGAGAGTTGGAGGGAAATAAATACTTGACAAATGAAGAGAAAGGGAGGGGGAGGGAGAGGGAGAGAATGAGAGAGAGACACTGAAGAGAGGGGGAGAGAGTGAGAGATAGAGATATTTGAGAGAGGGAGAGAAAGAGAGGGATAGACGAAAGAGAGAAAGAGGGTGAGAGATATGAGAAAGAGGGAGAGATACTTGAGGGAGGGAAGAATGTAGAGAGGGAGATGCCTAAGAGACAAAAAGGTAGGGGTTAAGGAAGAGAGAGGGGAAATGTAGGGAAGAGATGAGAGAGATAATGCTGATATGAGCATGCTGATTACTAAAATTTGACTAAGTCTGAAATTTATAAGAATACTCAAAAAACTAGAATTTGCATTATAACTCTTAGAGATATGGAACCACTCTCAAACATCCTGACAATATATACATAAAATATAACTTTTAGTATAACTTATACTTAAATGTTATATTTTATGTATATATCCTACCAAAAAACCTAATGGAATGCTAAATGAATTGCATTTTATTGACATACAAATGCGTACGTGGTTTACAAACTAAAACCGCATACATAGTTAGTATACTTTAAACCATGTACGTGGTTTAGCTTCAGTTAGGCTCGGCAAAATGAGCCTAAACGCGTATGGGGTTCTTTAAATTTGAAATACCTCATGCGCATTTTGTGTTTTTTCATGTTTTTTTTGGTGTGTCCACTTTTCTGACCACCATCTTTGTGCACTCACCCCTTAGTGAATTCTCCTTTCCCCGTGGTGAATTTGCTAAGCTCCCAATTTTCCACTTTACACTTAAATATATAAATTTCTTAATTTTTTGTATTATTTAAAAAAAAATATGATTCTATAAACACGTTATAAATATTAACCTATTCTCCAAATTAATTAATTGAAATTAGCGTCAAGGAAATAACAAGTTTTATACAAAATATACCTTCAAATTTACATTCAAATTCACCTTCAAATTTACACTTAATTAACCTCCAAATTTAAATCTACAAATAAAATAAAAAATAACAAAAATAAAAGATCATATAGGAACTTGGTTGCTTGGGAAACCATTGTAGTCGATTGCTTTTTGACCGAAAGTGTTTCAGTTGAAACGCTTTCAACCGAAATAGTTTTGGTTGAATATTCTTATGTGGCATACTAAGTGGTAGCCACATCACCATTTGTCAATCAATTTTGAAACTTTTCACTTCTGCTATATTGTTTTGTAGTCAGAATTAATTTTTGTCAAAAATATAAAAATACCCTTTTGTAGAGCTCAAAGTGAGGAATCTAGACATGTAGTTCTTTTTAATATTTTGATTAATTTTAAAATATGTTTTATTTTTTAAATATTTCAAGTAGGTTTTTTAAATTTCAGAAGTGGCAGATTTGAAATTAAAAAAATATTAAATCATATGAAAATATTTTACAAAATATAAATTTCAATAGAGTAGAAAATCTTCTCGAGAAAGGTATAATTTGTTTTTTGATAATGATAAACTTAATAGACAAAAAATGACATCGAATGGAAACTATCAAATTCAACTATGTTGGACTTTCAAATGTTATTACGAGGAAAATATACATCAATATTAAATTTTTCTTTTTTTCTACACTATATATGTATGTGATCTATTTGGAAAATTGAAATTAGGAAAAAATAAGTTTGTTTTCATTTTTTTTGGTGACACCAACTAGATTCCTTGATTTTCAACATTTTTCAGAAATAAAAAATCCATCTTTAAATATATAAAAAAATATCAACTATTTTTTTTTTAAATTTAAAAATTAACAGGGATAAACTTAATGAATATTTCTACATTTCATCACTTTACATCATTTTGAAATTCAAATTAGAAATGCCACTTTTATGCAATCGAAGTTGAACAGTCTTAGTTGTGTTGGTCACTTCCTTTATAAAAGTGTGACATAGGTTTATAATTTTACCTAGAATTAGAAGTGGGCTACAAGGGCAGTATGGAAATTAAAAAACCTTAGGAATCTGAATACCTCAAAAAAATTCATTGAAAAACTCTATATAACTAGAAAATGAAAGAGTAAGAACCCACATTAACTAGCTATAGAGGGGACACTAGTTTATAGGTAGAAGTTAAGAATGGAGAGCTAGAAGTGGGATGGGAGGGCATTATGGTCCAAATGAAAAAACCTTAGGGCTATGAATACCTCTAAAAATTTCATTGAAAAACTCTCCCCTTGTTGTTTATGAAGACTATAACATAATTATTCACTATTGTGACATGGAAAAAAGTGATGAGGGGAGATCAAGTAGAAAGCTTTACTCCCCTCAAGCAAAGGGATGAAAAGTTTCACCAAGGATTCCCTTCAACTTCTCACACACATTACATTTAAAAGAGGGGGGTTGAATTCATTAGATCCAATCTCAAATGAAAATAGTTTGAATGCTAAATGAATTGACAATGACTTGGAAAGTAAAGTAACCCTCTTTTGAAATAGATAAGTTTAATTAAATGAATTGAAACTAAGCATGAAGATGAAAAAGAAATTATTATAACTTGAGATAGAGATGCAGGATGAAGTTGTGCACCAGGAATTAGCAGTAAAATGTCGAGATGAAGCTCCCTTTCAAATTTGAGCGAAAGTTGTCATGACTAGGTTGAAAGTGTATTTGGTCCTCCAAAAAATATGTGTGCCGAAAATGGTTTTCTCGTCTCTAAAAATGAAGCCTAAACCTGCAATTACAACTGTGCACCTGCAAACTACACATAGAAAAGAGAGGAAATGTTGTTGGGATTGGGGGTTTTGCTTTAGGTCAAACCCTGTTTTGGAATTAACCAAATGATAAAAATACTTGCAAGTAAATGAAAGGAAATGTCTAAAGTATAATTAAGCTCAAGAGAGGATGCAATTGAAATTTAGATAGAGTTGCTTGAAAGGATATGTGGAATTGAATGTCTTGAATGTGGGTAGGTATCTCCTCTTTAATGGTTGAATCCTTGACTTGAATGCAACAACTAGCCTTGAAAGGAGACTTGAGATGCTCAATGGATGCTTGAATACTTGAATGATTTATGATCAACTTGTTGTCACTTATTGTTGCTTTTCTCATGAACTTAATGACTTGTCGAACTTATTTCGCTTATTCAACTTATTGAACTCCTACAAATAGGAGGGGAAAACACTCCTTATATACTTGCCAATTAGTGTTTTTAACTAATTTTTCATCTTAGGCTGACATAGGAAAACCTTTTCCTGCTTGCAATTGACAAGCCCAATGCAAGATAGGACCAAGGGGTCCCAAAATGGGGTAGAGACAAGGGAACCACACCCCTATCCTAGGGGGTACAGGGGTGCCACGCCCTTGTTCTACCCTAATTCAAGACAAGCAGTGAGAGTAGGCAGTGTAGGGTGCAAGAAAATGAAAGTTTCAGTTGGTATGAGCATGTATCGAGTCTCTAGTCAGGCTTAGGGATTCATTTGCCAATGCAAAGACCCAAATGCAGTAAAATTTGCAAGGTCACAATTGTATGACGCTACATTTAGCCCCCACTTTAGCAGGAGTATAAGTGTATGCCAATACTACTGGTAAAGTATAAGGAAACAAGATTGAAATACTTTCACCACATCAAGGAGGTAAGATACACCAGTCCCCTAGTGGACTAAGGATCTTAGGACTTTGACTGACAATGTAAAAGGAAAGATCAAGAGGGAGAACCATGACAACAAGTAGTGAGGTTCCCCTCACTATGATTCACGAAGAACAAGGATAGCAAAAATTACAAATCAAAGCCAAGTTCACTAAGTAACTCAAAATATCAAGAAGGAAAATATGAGTAGAGCGTATTCCCCCACGTTAAAGAGATGGCACATGTCTTATTGAGAGCAATTTTTTTAAGGTAGGATACACCCAAGAGAGAAAAAGAGAGGGAGCATGTTATCACAATGGTTTAGCTCTCAATCAAGGAATAAACCCAAGGATAATGAACACAAAATACAAAGCATGAGGTGGCTTCACTTTCCTTGGGGTTAGTATGCTATATGATATCTCATGTATATCATGTATATATTCATAGAATAGTCCTCATTTCCCAAAGAAAGGAAACCACCTTGGAAGACAGGGAACACCTGTGTCTTTTGAGTCAACATCAAAGAGACCAAAAGAGATTTCAATGATTTGCATCATCCTCAAGTAGACATCACTAGGAACAACAAATAGAAGAATAGGGATACGTATAGAAGAATGGGCACAAAAGAGTGAGAAAAGAGAGAGGTAGAGGATCTAAGGTGCTAATGCCACTAGTCTAGCATGACATCAGCCTCCCGATCTTGTTGATCACTATTTTGGGAAGGTGGGAAACATGCCAGAGGAGAAACATTGAGTACAACAGATGGAGCTATCACAAGCTCCAAAAAAGGACTATGCTCATGTGCTAAGTCACTTTGTTCATTTCTAAGAGCTAGGATAAGGCTTTTAAACTTTTTACAAATAAATGTTTGTCAACGTCAACATATTCATATTCACTATCAAAAGCATTAGGAGTTGTATTACCATCATGAATAACATTTTCACCTATTTCATCATCAATATTTATAGAAAGAGGAGATCTAACATGAATAGAAGTAAAAATATGACATGTTTTTTGCAACTTATGATTTGGAGATTTAGGTTCAACATCTTTCTTAGGAGAAAATAGAATCATATCACCTATTAGTATTTTGGGAGATTGAATAGTTTGAGAAACAACTTCACAAGCTCTAGCACGATGTTTTCATTGGTGATATCTCTCACAACGATTCTGTCGAGTCTTAGTGGAAGGCTGAGAAGAAGGAGGAATATTAATTGAAGGAGGAATGTTTGTTGAAGGAGAAATATTCTCATCTTTGGTATTTGGAGGTTTAGGTTAAGGTCTCTTAGGTTGAACAAGAGGAGAGGCAGGTCTCTTCTCTCTATAAGAGAAAGGAGGTAGAACTGCACCATATAAAGGAGGAATGTTCGGTGTAGGAAGGAGACCAAGTCCATCATGAGGAGGAGGTATAGGTCTAACCTTAAGAGGGATATTATTGTTCTTCTTAGGAGAAGGCATAGTCTCATCCATAGGAATAGGTTGGGAATCTTCCTTAGGAGGAAGATTAGTTCTATCCATTAGAGGAAGAACTTCATCTTCAAGAATAGTGGGAATATCAGGTGTTGGAGTTCTAGGTTGGCTTAAGGATAAGATTATATATTTCTTCCTTTTCTGATAAGATTGAAAGAGAGCATCACTTCTTGGTGGAAGAGATTGAAATTGTTTAGGCCAAAAGTAATCAATAAGAACACCTGGTCTTCTTTTGGTTGGTCAAAATAAGCTATGGTTAACAATTATGATTTCTCCATTGTGGGGAAATTTCAAACACTTATGGATTGGAGAGGCAATAGACTTCATGGAAG
The DNA here is from genome assembly GCF_030272615.1 of Cryptomeria japonica. NCBI lineage: Eukaryota > Viridiplantae > Streptophyta > Pinopsida > Cupressales > Cupressaceae > Cryptomeria > Cryptomeria japonica. The sequence goes on from NC_081408.1 coordinate 187,681,562, forward strand.
ATAGCCAAGGGTAACCTAGCTTCATACAAAATTATTCGAATGAAGGAATGATAACAAAGTTGACATCTATAGATTTAGTGTGAACCTTAATAGGGAGTGTGATAGAACCAAGAGTAGGACAAGAAAATCCATCAAATAACTTAACGACCACATTAGTATCACCATAGATTGCTTTATGCAAATGTAAAGTATAAATATATTCTTTAGTGATGACATTAACCATGCAAGAGGGATCAATAAGCACACCACGACAAGGTTTTCTTGGATTTTTACAACTATGTATAAAGGGCCATCAGGTGCTCTAATGGTCTCGCTTGGGTCAAATGTGATACATTGATCCTAAGGTGTTTCTTGTTTCTCTACCATATTCACCAAATTTGGAGTCATGGTAGTGAGATCAGAAGGAGAGAAAGAGGTATATTTAGTCTCAATCATGTTAGCAGTATGAGAGGGTAAAGGATTAGTAAAAATATTAAGATTTTGATTAGGAGGAGCTAGTGATTTATTTCCCTTATCATTCCCACTTTCCATAGATATAGTATTATTATCAATGAGGTCTTGAATCTTACTTTTTAATGCAAAACATTTCTCAGTATCATGACCAGGTTGACGATAAAATTGACAAAAAGAATTATTATCAAAGTAAGGTGACGATTCCTTAGAAGGATCAACTGGTTTTATTGGAGGGAGTTTGATAAAATTTCTTTTTAACAACCGAGACATAATGCTATGTAAAGATTCATTCAAAGGATTAAATTGTCGTTCTCTTCTAAAAAAATTAGAAATAGGAAGCACAACTGTTGTATCATTCACATTGTTGTTGTTGATGGTGTCATTGAATTTAATGAAGCCTTTATTCGATTTGAAATTCGCAAATGGTTGTTGAGCACTCTCACCCTTATCACTCAAAGCCATAGGATTAGATTTCTCTAGTTGAATCACACTTAGTTGATAATTGTGAATTGTTGCACACAACTATGGAAAGGAAGTAAACTCAGAAAGGATAAGTTTTCCCTAATGTATTTTTGCAAATTAAAAATGAAAATTCTTTGAATATCATTATCAAGCACTGAAAAATAAATTTGAGAACACAAATGCTTATATCTACTAATAAAATCAAACACTTTTTCTTTAACACCTTGTTTAAAATGCATTAAATCAGTCAAAGTGATTTGAGGACCTATGTTGTTTTGAAAATATTGAATAAAAGCATTTTCTAATTGTTGAAAAGAAGTAATAGAATAGGAAGGCAAAGATCAATACCATTATAAAGCCTCATCTCTTAATGTTCTAGTAAACAATTTGGAAAGTAATCTTTGATCATAAGCAAAGTCAGTACACAAAGTTTGGAATTTTTTGACATATGTTAAAGGATCACCTTTTCCATTATAGAGTTCCAATTGAGAGACTTCAACATGTTTAGGAGGGACAAATCTAACAATATCAAGAAAGTAGGCTCACAACATCAAATGTGGGAAAACTAAACTTGGATTGACTCATAGAAGCAATTTGTTGTTGCAATGATGACATAGTTTGGGCAAGGCTATTAATGGTAGCTTCAGTTGAAGAATTTATGTTAGACATGTTTGATTGAGAAGGTGGCATGATGGTATTGAAAGAAGGCATTGATTGAGAATAGGTTTGTGGAACACTATGGTAAGTAGGCATAGGTGATGATTGAGTAGGAAATGGGACACTAAAAAGAAGAATATAATAGTTGGATGAATTACCCCCTTGTGTCACATTGATTGGTTGAGAGATAATAGGAATACTCATTGAAGGCATAGATAAAGATGAATGATTGAATGAAGAAGACAAATTGCCCCAATGACTAATGGTTGTAGGTATGACATTTTGAGTTGATGTAGCCATGATGTTTGAAGTGAAAGTAGGAATTCTAGTCATTGAAGTGGTCAAAGGAATACAATGATTTATTTGTGTAGAAGGTTGTGAATAACCTAAGTTCTCAGCACAACTCTTTATAGGAATGACATTAGAATCAACAATATGAGCAATTCCACACAATATGTCCATTACATTCTTACCACTTTGAATCATGCATTTTAGACCTTCAATTAATGGAAGAGCTTCACTATTAGGATATTCTTGGGACATCCATTGTTGAAAGTTATCAAATTGATTATCCAATTTTGAAAGTTGATCTACGGAAACTCTAGTTAAAGCTTCTTCTTTATCATTGGAATCATCAATTGGGTAGATAGGGATGTTATTAGGATGTGAAGAATTAGCCATATCCTCATTAAATAAGTCACCCAAATTAGGCTCCATCTCTTCAAGAATTAAACCTTGGGAAGCCTTAATTATAATGCTTCATCTAACGGGGATAGTATAGGTAGGACTAATAGTTATAAAACTCATGCACTAGAGGGAAAATTTGAATTTTGAATTTTGGGAACAAAATTCGCAAAATTGAATAATGCAATATTCAAGAAAATGATGATTATATAATTTGAACTTTGTGGAAAGAGGAAATGACACAATTTCCAAGAAAATTTCTGATGAATGAAAATAAATTGAAATTGAAAATTAGGGCCAATGAGATACCACTTCATTTTTATAAAATTAGGATTTTTAAAATCAGGGTAGGTTATATAATTAACCATTGAATTTTAAATGTTTTCTTGAAATTTATAATGTTGAAATTGGGAAATATTTTTGATTCTAGAGGGATCAAAATTTGACAAAATCAACCAATTTTTTGGATTTAATAAATTAAATATAGTCATAACAAACTCCCAGAATTTCGGGAAAAAAGTCGCAGACTAGGTTGAAAGTGCACCTGGTCCGCCCAAATTTTTAAAAAAATTTCAAGGATGAAAGGTATGATGATTTTAGAGCTAACCCCCCAAAATTGGTTGATTTTATGAATTTTAGATAGGCGAAATTGAGGTTTGAATGCCAAAATAGGACCCTATTAGGGTTTTGAAAAAGATGAGAAGGGTAAGTTCACAAAGATGGTGGTCAAAAAGGGGGGTATAAGTGGACACTTTTTTCTAAAATCAGATGAACTTGAACTTGGAGGCAAAATTTGAAAGTCATCCACTCAATATATGAAGATAAGAAAAGAACAAATATTTTACTACTCTGAATTTAATTTTGAAACTATTAAATCCTTCGTGCACAAAAAACAAACCCTGATTTTTTCTGAAAAACGTAGCATATTGTCTGATGTTCGCATAAAAAAAGTCATAGTTAGATTTAGTATTTTGACAAATACTTTGGCAGAAAGATAGTTAAGAGTGAGCACTAGAAGATGTGTATTTTTTTTGTAATTTTTTGTTAAGTATTTTTTTTTAATGATTTTTCCAATCGAGCTTATCCTGAAAATTAGGTACCTGTTTGTGTGTGAAGCATAACTTGCACTAAAAAAATTGAAAATATAATTTTATTTTTTTAAATTGTAAAGAATCAAGTGCACTACAATATTATATTAAGTTTTTAAAATTTGGATAAGTATATCAAAAGTTGATTAAAAATGGTGCACGTATGTCTGTGAGAACTATGGAGACACTGGTAAAAGAAATTCAATAATAATATATTATTATTGTTCAATTTTTTAAAAAATTATATGGTTAGAAAGCTCAGAAGATGGGTGAAAATATGGTGGCAATTTTATAAATACCCACTTGATGAAGTGTAAACCATCATGATGATGACAAAGTTGAGAAACCAAGTTGATAAAATAAAACATGTCAAAAAGGAGGGAAATGGAGGGAAATCAAACTTCCAAACCATAGCTTTGTCATCCAGGCCTATTTCCAAGCCTAAATAGTCAAAAGTGCGTACGGGGTACCTATGGTATAAAAAGTGTGTACAGGGTACTTATGGTGTAAGAAGCACGTACGCTCTATCTTAACTATAAATAGTGCGTACGAGTTTTTTTTTATGATAAACAACATGTACGTGCTACTTTTGTTTAAATTTTGGGAGTGTGTATAATATGATATTATATATAATATGTGTATATACATATAATATATAATTTATATATAATATGTAATATTTATATATATGTATATAATAGTATATAATATATTTTATATAATATATTAGGTATATATATACACACATATGTGCGTGTGTATGTGTATTGTCTCCCTCTCCCCCTCTCAAGTGCATACAAGGTGCCTCTCTTTCTCTCCCTCTCACTCTCTCTGTCTCTCTCTCCCTCCCTCCCTCTCCCTCTCTATATCTCCCTCCCTCTCCCTCTCTCCCCTTCTCCCTTCCTCCATAGTCCATCTCTCTCTCTCTCTCTCTCTCTCTCTCTCTCTCTCTCTCTCTCTCTCTCTCTCTCCCCCTCTCTCTCTCCTTCTCTCTCCTTCTCCCTTCCTCCCTACCTCATCCCTCTCTATCTTCTTCTCTCCCTCCCTCCCTCTCTCCCCCCCTCTCTCTCCCTCTCTCCCTCTCCCTCTCCCTCTCACCTATCTCTTCCCCTACCTCTCCCTCTCTCCCCTTCTCCCTTCCTCCATACCCCATCTCTCTCTCTCTCTCTCTCTCTCTCTCTCTCTCTCTCTCTCTCTCTCTTTCTCTCTCTTCCTCTCCCCTTCTCCTTTCCTCCATACCCCATCCCTCTCTCTCTTATTCTCTCCCTCCCTCCCTCTCTCCCCCTCTCTCTCCATACCCCATCCCTTTCTTTCTTCTTATCTCCCTCCTTCCCTCTCTCCCCCTCTACCTCTCTCTCCCTCTCTCCCCTTCTCCTTTCCTCCATACCCTATCCCTCTCTCTCTTATTTTCTTCCTCCCTCGCTCTCTCCCCCTCTCTCTCTCTCTCCATACCCCATACCTCTATTTGTTCTTATCTCCCTCCCTCCCTCTCTCTCTCTCTCTCTCTCTCTCTCTCTCTCTCTCTCTCTCTCTCTCTCCCCCTCTCTCTCTATCTCTCTCTCTCCCTCCCTCCCTCTCTCCCCTTCTCATTTCCTCCATACTCCTCCCTCTCTCTCTGTCTCTCTGTCTCTTTGTCTCTCTCTCTTTATCTGTCTCTCTCTCTCTCCCTCCCTCCCTCTCTCCCCTTCTCATTTCCTCCATACCCCTCCCTCCCTCTCTCTCTCTCTCTCTCTCTCCTTCTCCCTTCCTCTATACCCTCTCTCTCTCTCTCTCCCTACTTCTCTCTCTCCCTACTTCTCTCTCTCCCTCTCTCCCCTTCCCCCTTCCTCCATACCCCATCCCTCTCTCTCTCATTATTTTCCAACATACCATTCTAAGCACGTACAGGGTGAAAAAAAAATATTGTTGAGCTTGCCAACATTTTAGGGAGAAACAATGCACACACGGTTATTAATATAGCATGTACGAGGTACTTATACATAGTTTTATTTTACCAAGAGCCTCAACGACCTCAAAAGAATTTTTTGACGTTGTTGAAAGCCCCACTACAATTGTATCTACACTTCTATCACTGTTTAATACATATAAGTAAGTCAATTGTTTTTTTGCATGATTTCAAATGATTTAATTGTTGTTCTTATTAGTTTTGTCAATATTATTGTAATTGTTTAATAGTTTTGATTCAAAAAAATAATGATAAGATGCATATTTATGGTTATTTTTCTATTTATGAACTTTAGTTTATATATATATGTAATATGATTCTATTTAGGACAACCGATATCAACCATGGGAAATAAGAAGCGAGGAACGATGGAAAAAAGAGAGGTTGAAAAGGAAAGACAAAGGCAACGTCTAAAGAAATTACGTGACATAAGAACAATGGGAGAAGAAGGTATGTCATCCTCAACATCTCAATTCGATTTACCAAATGAACATAACGCACCTAATGCAATTGAAGAAGAGACATTTGATTTACCGTATGAACCTAATGCAATTGAAGAAGAAACCACATTGAGTAATCAATTAAATGATGAACATACACCTTCTCTATTTGATGAATTGAATGTACACAATGCACCAATGTTAACACCTCCTAGAATCATATTTAGGAAATCAAAGTATCTAATTGACATTGATGAGAATATATTGAAGCCAATGCCCGATAAAATGAATGAACTAACTTGAAGGAGAATGGTTAAAATAATATGGAAAAACAATTTTGAAAACTTAAATCAAATCGCAAGATGTCAATTAATTGTTCAAATGATTATAAATTTGAATTTTAGAGAGACAATGAAAATTCTAGGCCTAAGATCATCTAAAAGTAACAGTGAAAGAACTATTGTGAGAAATCTATTTGATGCATTTTAAGCTATTGGATCAAAATCACATAATAAAGATTCTAATGCTACTCCACATGTCATTACATCAACCATAATGAGAAAGAAAATAAAAAAATATCGTTTGATAAGGAAAACAAGTAAGTCATTAAATGTTAGTAGAACAACATTAAGTAAAGCATTACAGAGGCAAGAAAAAATAGAGGAACCTAATAATAATTCTCTTTGGGCATTCTCAGGTAGACTACCACACAAAGACAAGGTTGTTGTTGATGCACGAAGAACATTAATTGAAATTTTTTGTCATGACAACACAAGAGATTCTCCCAACCAAAGAGATGTTGTTAGAAGGTGAATCAGGTCTAAAAATCATGAGCCACATGCCAAACACTATCTGGATATGACAAAAAGAAAATTTCATGAAAGATTCCTTCAAAAGATTCCTTAAAGATTTTTTGAAATGGCAAAACTTTTTTATATTAAGATTAATCATGTACGCACCACGTGTTGTTGTAGGATGCATATTGAATTTTCCATGCACTATGATATTTTTCGTCATATTTGTTTTACTTTGCACACTAACAATGTTTTGCAGGAATGCAATATACAAGAACCTCCTAAGTCAGTAAGAGAATTTATTTCAAGTGTGCTATGTAATAGACATGATGGTTGCATTTATTATAAGATGCATTTTTTGGAAGGTTCTTGTGCTATATGTGGTGGTTTGCAACATTTACCAAGATGTGTACATTTGGAGAGCACACATAAAATTGGTAGGAAACTAGTTTCTTTTGGAAAATACAAGACAAACACATATGGAGTTAAAGATGGAAAAGATTTGAAGACATGTGAGCTAGTGAAAAATGATATATGTGTAGCTGAATTTATGAAAATGTTTCAATAGAAACTAGTTTATGAATACATAATTCATACACATAGAGATCGATGGTTAGATGAGCAATTCAAGTTATGTAAGGACACATTTCCTCTTAACACCATTGTCTGTATCATTGATTTTGCTGAAAATTATACACTACAACCTCAAAATGAATTGCAATCTATGTATTATCATTCTACACAAGTTTCTATTTTTGTACACATAACATTCATGCATGCAGATGATAGCATAGAGGAGTATAGAAAGGTTCTAAGAGAGTATCACTTCTACATAAGTGGTGATCATAGTCATTCATCGGAGTTTGTACAAGGATGCTTTAAATTGTTCTATGATAATTTAAAGGAAAGAAACATACAATACAACTGACACTTAATATGGTCAGATAATTGCACCGCACAATTCAAGAATGCAAGGATGTTCTATTGGTTGACAAAGATGCATATGACAAGCGATGTACAACATTTTTAGAATTTCACTGAGGTTAGACATGGTAAGAGAGAGAATGATGGTGCAAGAGCATGTGTAAAAATATCCCTAGCTAGAGAAGAATTCAAGTACGAAAGTGGTGCTGAGTTGATAGATGTAGAAACAATTGTGCGATGGTGTAAGTCTACGATGGGTCTAGGTAATCCAGGTACATCAATGGTTTGTAGATATTTTTGGTTGATCACTGAATCTAACATTGAAAACTATCTAGATTGTTGTACAATTGCAGGATCAACTAACATACACTCATTTATGAGTTCAAATATAAACTCACTAGTAATTTATACGAGATAGATGGTATGTTTTTTCTCTTCATGCATGTATTATTTGTGGGAAGAATGTGAATCACAAGAGTATGTTGACAAATGGTCTTATAGACCGTTGGTTTCCATTGATACACATCAAATTCCCAAAGCACTACAATTGAGCTAGATGGAGACATCACTGGATTTTGACCATGTATCCGACCTAGTGGATTCAGGTGATTTTTTGAGTTAATTTTTTTGCAAGTATTCTTTTTGATTCATTTTGTTGTACATCACACTTTATTTTTGGTATTAATCATCACTTTATAAAATGCAGGTCATGTGTATGAAGATGTTGCAGAAGAGAATAATGAAGAAGGAATGGATTACTATTTGTGTCATTGTGTTGAGCCTACAAGAAAATTTACAACCACAATCATTGACGAAGATGGTATTGAGTACCCAATAGGGTTTGTTGTCATGATAGGAACATGGCTTAGGAGACACCCTATCAAGAATTTTGATGTTTGGTTGTTCAAGGACTTTGAAACACATAAACATATTCTTCATTTCTCTAACCTTGTTGTTGCAACAAATATTCATTTGATGAAGTATTGTGGTAGACCTCATAACAAGATTTTATGGAAAGTTCATGAATTTGACCACGAGGCAATACTTAACACAATACGGGTTAGAGCTAATCCTGAAGGCTCACTTGATTGATTCTACAGTTCATAGTAGAATGATTTTGAGATTTTTTCATATATCGTCGACGAATTGTTCTATATTTGTTTTTTGTATATATAGATGCCCATGAGCTGATTTTTACATGTTTAGGGGCAAAATTTTGTATATTTAAATGGCAATGAGCTGATTTGTACATATTTAGATACCAAATTTTGTATATTAAAATGGCAATGAGCTGAATCACACATATTGTAATGCCAAATTTTGTATAAAAGACCATGAGATAATTTGTAAGACATTTATTTATATATTCAAATAGCCAAGAGCTAATTTGACCATATTTAGAGGCAAATTTTTGAATAATATGTGACAATGTTTTGTGACTATTTTTTGTGTCTATGTTTTATGACTATGTTTTGAGTTTATGTGATGTGATAGGGTAAATCATGAGCATTCTTGATTCTTGTATAATCATGAAGAATTATTTGAGTCATTATTGGGTCATAGGAGTCATAGATTGAGTCTAGATACAATTTGAGCAAAAATTGTCATTATTGTCAAAAAAGTTGTCAAGCAACTTGTACATCGCCCTAGTAGGGTATGACTCTCGACATTCCAACACTTTGGGATGCATGAGATGATCATTCCTAGCATAAACCTATCCACCCAAATGCACTCGTGATGTCAGTTTGTGCACACGATAAACCAAATCAATTCTAGCCTATCTTGCAACTTTGCATTGCATGCAACTGACGATTTTTGCAGTAGGTGCAAAAATACTACCAATTGAAAATGGATTTGAGTCATAAAATACTGAGATAGGCCATTGTAGATGAGCCTCATGTGATCCCATAGGTTCAAATGGATTGATCATATGTGTCCTAGATTGGAAGAAACAATCCATCAAAGTTTGATAATTTTTTGGACTCAGAGCACTTGAGAGATTGCTTCGATAGGGTATGACTCTTGACATTCCAATGCTTTGGGATGCACGAGAGGAGAATTAATAGCATAAAATTTCCCACCCAGATGTGCTCGTGAATTCAGTTTGTACACACAACAAGTTGAATCAATTCTACCCTATCTTGCAACTTTGCATTGCATGCAATTGACGGTTTTTGCAGTAGGCGAAAAAATGCTACCAATTGAAAATGGCTCTGAGTTGTAAAAAACCAAGATGGGCCATTGTATAGGAGCCTCACATGACCCCATAGGTTTAAACAGATCAATCATATGTGTCCTGGATTGGAAAAAACAATCCGCCAAAGTTTGACAATTTTTTGGACTTAGGGCACTTGAGAGATCATGTCGGTAGGGTATGACTCTCAACATTTTGATAGTTTGGGATGCACAAGAGGATCATGCCTAACATAAACCTACCCACCTGGATGCACTCATGACATCAATTTGTGCACATGACAAACTGAATCAATTCTATCCTATCTTGCAATTAACAGTTTTTGTACTAGGCGAAAAAAATACTACCAATTGAAAATGGCTCCGAGTCATAAAAAAATAAGATAGGAAATTGTAGAGGAGCCTCACACGAACCCATAGGTTCAAATTGATTGATCATATATGTCTTAGGTTGGAAGAAATAGTCCATCAAAGTTTGACAATTATTTGGACTCAAGGCACTTGAGAGATCGCACTGGTAGGGTATGACTCTCGACGTTTCGATGCTTTGGGATGCATGAGAGGATCATGCCTAGTGCAAAAATTCCCACCTAGACATGCTCATGATGTCGGTTTGTACACATGACAAACCAAATCAATTCTAGCCTATCTTGCAACTTTGCATTGCATGCAACTAACGGTTTTTGCAGCAGGCGAAAAATGCTACCAATTGAAAATGGCTCTGAGTCATCAAAAACTGAGATAGGCCATTGTAGAGGAGCCTCACGTGACCCCATGGGTTCAAATAGATTGATCATACAAGTCCTGGATTGGAAGAAATAGTCTGTCAAAATTTGACAATTTTTTGGACTCAAGGCACTTAACATATCGCGTCGGTAGGGTATGACTCTCGACGTTCTGACACTTTGGGATGCATGAGAGGAGCATGCCTAGTGTAAACCTTCCCACTCGGATGCACTCATGATGTCAGTTTGTTCACATGAGAACCAAAATTTTCCCATTGCAGGCGTGAGGATGCTCTCGCACCACACACATGTTGTTTATATTCATATTGTTGATTTTTGTTGTTTATATTCATATTGTTGATTACATAGGCAAATATTCATTTAAATTTATAAAAGGGCAGCCACCAAATATAGCAAATACACAATAATGAACTGAATACAAGGAGTTTTGTAGGGTTAATTCAACATTTTAGAAATGATATCAAATCATATTTCATGATTGCAATGTTTTATATCATAGATTTTTGTTGTTTATATTCATATTGTTGATTACATAGGCAAATGATCAATTAAATCTATAAAAGGACAACTACAAAATACAATGAATACACAATAATGAACTCACTACACATTTATTGGATCAAATATCAACATTTATATATATATATATAAAAGGCATGTCTACCAAGTCAATACAAGTATTCCAAAAATGTGGTACATGCCATGTCCAAATCGATATACAATAAAAATATAGAATATATCTACATGTATTCGTCATTCTATGACCACAACTAACACTATATGATCCTAAACTTGTGGTGGATCATCAAAATCAAGCCTCTTTGATGCAGTATGCAGGTTTGTAGATGGCTGCAAAACCACAATTCAAAAGCCAAGTTAGAATTCTTTTGTAGAAAATAGTTCACAATTAAAAACATAACTATGCATTTAACTATAATTATTTTGTAATTGAAATGTAGATTACCTCATTGACTGATCTTGGAGCTAATGTCTTCGCTCTCCTCTCCTTGTCACTCTTAGGAGTTTTCTATTGTAGGATCCACGTTATGACTGAATCGCGAAGGGGTCTATTGTAGATTAAATGTATAATTAGTACAATTTACTAGCATAAATATATCAAAAACACTTAAAATCTATAATATAGAGAATAATGACGTACCGGTGCCTAAGATGCTTCTCCAATGGACTGAGGATGGCTCACCATCAATGGAGAAACTGTCGCTATTACCTATACAAAAAATGATCAAAGATTAAATACAATTAATATAATGTTAAGTATTTTAGGTTAAAAAAAATTAATGTAATATATCAAACAAAAGTGTATCGGATCCTGAGATGCTTCTCTAGTGCATGGAGGAAGTCTCACCATTGATGAAGTAGCTATGGATATTTCCTGTATGAAAAATTTATAATATTATGATTTATCACAAGTTCACATGTACACGTGCATATATTCATGAAATCAAGAAAATAAAGTAGAGATACATACCTCCGCCCTCTCTTGATCCATAGGCGAATCAGGTGCATTCAAAAAATCCACATAGCTCAATGGCCATTGTACATGTAAAATAGACAAAAAACACTAATCAATCTACAAACCCAAACTAAGACTTGATTTCAACATTTTCAAACAATTGTACAGCTAAAAATGTGTTTAATTACCTTCTTCCCACATTTTGGCATCTTCGAGGAATTCTTTTTCTTAGGATGAGGCCTAGGCGCGGAGGGGGTACCCTAAAAAAACAAAATTAACATGATATATTAGTACATATAATATATTAAGCATAATTTAAAAAATCTAAAGTGAAATGAATTTCATATTCCATCAACACAATACATAAAAAAAGGTTGTACAAAATCTGACATCGTATAGCCTTATAGGCCAAAATCGATCACTGAGAGCATGATGTCATCAATCTAAGACATTTGGTCCCCTGTCAACACCTACAAACCAAAAATTGGACCAAGCATTAAAGATAGTTAGTATATCTTGTATTTTTTTTGAATTCAAAGTGTACTATTCTATTTTAACATATTACAAAATTTATACCTTAGGCATCGAAGTTGCAGCTATAGTAACTACGGAAGGAGTATGGGATACTGCTGCTGCATCCTAAAATGAATATTATTTGTCTCAATTTAAATTGATGTATAAATGAAAATTCATTTATGTAATTACAAATTTAAAGTGAATGATAAATAAAATGCAATGAATTCAAATCAACACACCTGTGTCTCTCGCTGATGGGCAAACACCATGTCCATCAACTCCTCTGTCAATGCCAAATCCTCAGTCGTGCGGGCGCAACATCTACTCCCACAAATCATGCATGAATGAGATGTGCATCAATCTATAGTGGCCACGTCATCCGTCCCTGAGCATATCCATGAGCAACTAACACACATATGTTGAAAGGGCTCTTTGTCATCACCTGGAGCAACTAATGGTTCATTATCTAGTACAATAGGGTGTGCTAACGATATCCCATGCTAGATGATGGCGCCAGTCAATGTTGTGGCTGCCTGATGAGTCTATAGCTTCATCAACTCTTTCAGCTTTACTGGGATAACTTGATGCACCTTGGGTTTGGGTGCTAGGGGGTGACGACTCTCTGGGGCTACTCACCTATGGGCTCTAGGTCTATCCTGGGTAGAGCCACCACCTCTACCATGGAACTCTCTCATGTCAAAATAGTTTGATCGCACATTGATGACAAAATCACAATATACTTTTATCAAAAAATACAATGGCACCTCATAATTATTACAAGTGGATCATCAAAGACCATCCACCACCTTTGCCAAAAAAAATTCTTCATCTTCACATTGGTACACCAATGTATGGGAAACCTCTTTGGATTAAGAGGTAACGAATCACCAGTTTTAGGATCAACAAAAAGGGCACATATTTGTTGTTTACTAATATTTTTGTTTTTCACTCCCTCATATGATAACCCATCAGCACAGTATTGATGACACCCATCCCTATAGTTTCCACATTTTGTAATTTGTGTGGAAATGGTTGTGGCACCACTAGCTAATATTTATAGGTTAGTGGCGAGGGATTTATGATACTCAAGCTTAGATGTTTTCAATTTATTAGCCAATCTATTTATTTTTGATGTGTTTTGCCCTAACTGATTAATCAATTTCTCCTGTGTTTCAGGTGTGCAGTCAAAAGGAGGAACTAGGGGAGTATCTTGTGGGTTTTTTTCGGGTTTTCAGGAGGTGCATTTTTTTGTTCTTGTTGTGGATTATCAGAATCTTGTTTTTGTAGCAAAAATAAAAAAACCTAATCAAAATTAATGAAATTAAATTCAAAACGTAAAACAAATTGAATAAACGGGAAAGAAAGACAAAAATAAAGAAAAACTAACCTTGATCCATAGGGTCTGGAGGAGAAATAAGGTGGCCCGTTCATGGTTTCGTGGAGGAAAAAATGCCGTGGTCACAAGAAAATAAGACCCAATTATTTTTTAAAAAACTTTTTTGACAGGTACCGTGTACGCGGTTCTTTAGGGCTTATAAGCACGTACGCGCTCACTTTCCTAAAAGAAGCACGTACGTGCTCACTTTCCTAAAATAATTGTGTACACGCTACCTTTTTAAGGCTCGGGAACAATGGACCTAAGAATGTACGAGGTGATTTCAAATTTTATAACTCCATACACACTGCTTGTTTTTTCATGTTGTTTTTGGGTGCTGTCCACTTTTTTGACCAACATCTCTGTGCACATACCCAAAAATTGAATTAAAAATTTGAAAAAGGTCATACCTAATGGATAGGACCACCTTGAATGGTATTTAGAAAACTTAAATTGATTGAAATTTGCACAAAATCCAAGCAAATTTGAAAATTAGGATTTTATGGCCTAACCACTAAATTTTAAAATTTTCAATTTTGAAAAAAGGAGGGAAACTGAAAATTTGAATTTTAGGAAAGAAGACATGTCTGAAAATAGTCCTAAATCTGAAAATTAAATATGAATCCAATGTTTGCACAGATTCAATTTGATTTTTGAAAGTTAGGGTTTTGACAATTAACCACTTAATTTTGTAATTGATTTGCAAATTGAACAAGGGAATGAAGAAATTGTATTTGACAAGAAATACAATTTTTAGATCTAAGACAATAGATAGCAATTTTTGTAGAACACAAGTTCAATTTCAATTTTAACAACTAGGGTTTTGAATGAATTTAACCACTAAGTTTTGTAAGGAAATTAAACTTGTTAATAAAAAATATGCAAAAAGATTTAATGTCAAGCATGTAAGACGTCGGGTTCACCAAAATGTGATGTGGAAAAAAGTGATGAGGGGAGATCAAGTAGAAAGCTTTACTCTGTTCAAGTGAGGGATGAAAAGTTTCACCAAGGATTCCCTTCAACTTCTCACACACATTACATTTAAAAGAGGGGGGTTGAATTCATTAGATCCAATCTCAAATGAAAAGAGTTTGAATGCTAAATAAATTGACAATGACTTGGAAAGTAAAGTAATTCTCTTTTAAAATAGACAAGTTGAATTAAATGAATTGAAACTAGGCATGAAGATGAAGTTGTGCACCTGGAATTATCAGTAAAATGTTGAGATGAAGCTCCCCTGCAAATTTGAGTGAAAGTTGTCGAGACTAGGTTGAAAGTGTACTTGGTCCTCCGATAAATCCGTGCACCGAAAAGGGTTTTTTTGTCTTGGAAAATGAAGCCTAAACCTACAATTACAGCTGTGTGCCTAGAACCTACACATGAAATTATAGGGCTTTCATCCAATACTTCATGAGAAATAAATCTTCGATTGGGGCTATTTCTAGTGAAATGTCATAATTTACAATAGCTTGATAGTACATAGATGCCAAGAGTGTTGTTATATGGAGCCTAATCAGACTCAAAGGTTATATGTTCCCCTTTTATCGATGCAGTTTCCTCCCAAATTATTCAACAGGGGTTTGGGGGCAATGCCTCCAAGATGGGGTCAAGGGGTAGTGCCCCGTGAGGCTCAAATGACTTATTATTTTATAAAGGCGTTGGATGTTATTTTTTCTATTGGCTGACATATTGTAACCCTAGTTTTGTAACCAACATAAATATTGATAAAATGGCTAAGGGTTAGGGTTTTTGATAGAGAATTTTTGTAGCATTTTGTAGTGGTATTGAGTTGCAGAGGATTGGTGGTTGTAGTCGGTTAGATTTACTAGACAATAATATTGGACTCTCTATTTGGTGGACATAGCTCATGTTTGGGTGTGTTAATTTAAGCAATCAGATTGACAGTAAGAAACAAAAAACATGAAATGCACACATAACACAGTGATACCCTAGGAAAATGTCTGTCTTGGAGGTGAAAAACCCAATAAGAATTTCAAAAATCCAAATTATATTAAGGGCACAACAAAACTAAAAATTATCCCAGCTAGGGCACAACAAATGATCACCAAAGTACAAACTTATCTGCAACTCCGATCAAACGTTGATCTTGGATGATGTTCGTTGGTTGAGGATAGAAGATTCAACAGACATCACAAACTTAGGAGATAATTTGTCTTGCCTAGAGTAAGCTCGTTTAAGGTAGAATAACTTCGGTTCTCCAAGTAGGCTAAATTTACTCAATGATGAAGTGATTAGGTTCGCTGCTAGGTGTGATCAGATTCACTGTTGTAGATGTCTTGATTAGGATAGATCACATAAGGCAGAGAGACGATTGATTATTGAGTTCATTGTGACTACAAGTCACCTTGTACTTATATGAAACATACCCTTAATTTTCTTGGTCGGTCTAATACATAATTAGCACCAAGATACAAGTTGAAATTACATTTCAATTAGGTCTTGCCTCATAGCAAGTTACAAATTATATTTAGATCATATGCCCAAATAGGGCTTTCCCTATATTAGATATAGCCACTAAGATATTTAAATATCAAGGTCGATAGGCCACTTGATATTTGTGTAGTAGGTCGACCCCCAAAAGGGATCCGACCTAGCTACAAAACCAACACTCCCTCTTAGCTAGGGATGATTCCTTTTGAACAAGTCACATAGTGACTACCACCATGGCTACTCTCATAGATGAATCACATAAGACATTCACTATAGCTACTCTCAGAGGGTGAACACGCACATTATGGAATTTATTCCATGATACCCATCATACCTACTCACAGTGGGTGGGCCCACCATGCTTACTTGGAGAGGGTGGAAGAGGGCTTTCACCTCAAACTTTTCCCAGAGAAGAGTGCATTACCACCATGCCTACTCGCGGAGGGTGGATTCACCATACCTACCCACAGAGAGTGGAACAGGGCTCTAACCTCAGACTTCTCCTAGAGAAGAATGCATCACCACCATGCTTACTCATAGAGGGTGGATCCACCATACCTACTCGCAGAGAGTGGAATGAGGGCTTTCACCTCAAACTTATCCTAGAGAAGAATGCATTAATCAAAAGATGTGGCTTCCTCTAAAGCTGAAAGAAATTGGCTCCCTCTGAGCCTGGCAAGCTCCCTCTAAAGCTAAATATGTCAAGCTCCCTCTAACATTTCCTCCTTTTAGAAAAGGAATTCTTCATTTGACCTTTTCTCCTCATGAGATGTCCCTATGCCAACTTTTGCAGAAGAAGGAAGAGGAGTAGACCTGAATTTGTAATCCCGAGAAAAATGACCATACTTGTCACACTTAAAGAACTAGATGTGAGATAAGTCCTTCTTCCCTTTTTTATTTAGGGGCAGGATCTGAATCTCTGTCTCTATCCCACTTCCTTCCTTTGCCTTTATCCATATGCAAAGCAAGGACTTAATTTTATACATCATAATGATCACACTCAATTCCTCTTGCTATCAACTATGACTCTTCTTGTATACAATTTGCTCTCAAACGATCGAACTTGGGAAGTTTTGATCCTGCACTAATTCCTTGAATGTAAGACTCCCAAGTTATCAAAAGACCATTGAGAGAAAGTATGGTCAAGCCGCTGTCATCAACAACCTTCTTAATGGATGAGAGCTGATCTCTCAAATCAGAAATCCTCATGAAGTATGCTATGACAGATTCACCTTTCATCACCTTGATGTGATGAAGCTTCTGCTTCAAAGCTAGAGCACGACTAGTGTTGTTGATCTCGTACATCTCTTCCAATGTCTTGAACATTTTGTTGGTAGTCTTCAGCTTGGAGATGATAGGTACAATATGATCCTTCACGGAGTCAACTAGCATTCTCTGAGCTTGAAAATATTTCTTCCTCCATGAAGTCTTTTCCTCTTCTGCCTCAGGTTCAATGGATGATCTCTCCAATAAGTCTGCAAGACCACTTCCATTCAATGCAAGCATGATTCAGAATCTCCATGACGTGAAGTTGGATGCACCATCCAATCTATCTCCAACCCTAAGACTGTTCAACATTTCGAATGAAGTGATAAGAGCAAATAGGAAGAGGAGGAACAACTACAATCAATTTGATTACTTCTAATTCGAACCAAGCTCTGATACCATGTTAATTTTAGCAATCAGTTTGACGGTAAGAAACAAAACACATGAAATGAACACATAACACAATGATACCCTGGGAAAACGTCCCTCTTGGAGGTGAAAAACCTAGCAAGAATATCTCAGATTCAATATATATTAAGGGCACAACCAAACTACAAATTAACCTAGCTAGGGCACAACAAATGATCACCAAAGTGCACACTTATCTGCAACTTTGATTAGATCTGAATATGAACAAAATTCCCAGAATGTCATACGTTGATCTTGGATGATGTTTGCTAGTTGAGGATAGCATATTCAATAGGCATCACAGACTTAGGAGATGATTTTCCTTTCCTAGAGTAAGCTCGCTCAAGGTGGAATAACTTTGGTTCTCCAAGAAGGCTAAATTTGCTCAATGATGAAGTGATCAGGTTTGGTGCTAGGTGTGATCAGATTCACTGCATTAGATGTCTTGATTAGGACAGATCGCATAAGGCAGAGAGATGATTGATTATTGAGTTCATTGTGACTACAAGTCACCTTGTACTTATATGAAACATACCCTTAATTTTCTTGGTCGACCTAATACACAATTGGCGCCAAGATACAAGTTGAAATTACAGTCGAATTAGGTCTTGCCTCATAGCAAGTTACAAGTTAAATTTAGTTCATATGCCCAAATAGGGCTTTCCCTCTATTCGATATAGCCGCTGAGATATTTAAATATCAAGGCCAACATACCACTTGATATTTTTGTAGTAGGTCGGCCTCCAGAAGGGATCCAACCTAGCTACAAAAACCAACAGGGTGAACCACGTTAAAATTGTCTCCTCTGTGTTATTATTTCTATGTTTTTTTTCATTCCTTTGTTTAATATTTATTTGCATATAATTGATATTTTTTGCATGCAATTGCTAACAAAGAGAAGATAGTCTTTCAACATGACAAAGGATGAGTAGATCCAAAAGTTCGGTATATTAAAGTAGATACATGGTGTTTGAGATAAATCAAGAAACAAATTTTATTGTCCCTATGAGGAATTCAAGTTGAGTCTCTACAATAAGAACCCTATAAGAACCCAACATTTTAAACAATTAAGCTCAACCCCTTAAACTAAATATATCTTTTATTCAAATATTAAAAATTGTAAAATTTAATAAATATTCATAATATATATATATATATATATATATATATATATATATAATAACATGTCTAAAATATGTATACAACATATTTTTATGTATTATAAAATTAAATCTCCCATAATATTATAAATTTAAAGTAAATTAATTTAATTTTTCTTAAAATTTTTAAAGTAAATTAATTTATTGTTTTTTTTTTAAAAATGTAATTGATATTTATACATTTAACCATTCACAATTCTAAAAGCATATATAGAGTATATCCCATTCTAAAGCTGATTACATGATTGCAGAGTATTGCTTGAAAATGGGATTCCATTTTATATTAAATTCCAATGAAAATGTCAAAAGGATCATTTTATTATTAGTAACTTGCAGTTGACTCTTCGATCTGATCTTTGATAAGACCAGTTAAATCATTCCATTGGGTAAGAAAATGGATATAAAGAAATAAAGTTCAAACAATAATATTAAAATTAATTAAATCTTTCCCTAAAACGTAACATGACCAAAAATGAAATCGATAAAATATAATCGAATCTAATCAGATTTTCTATATATGTAAATCTATATATTAGGGTTTCACACTCACAAACGTGCATGGGTTTGAAATTTAGCTATATATTAGGGTTTCACAGTTTTATCAGATTATTGAGAACCAGTTAATAGTAAACAATATAAAGCATTAAACAGCTGCAAGAAAAATATTTTTTGAGTATATTTCTTATAAGACAGAAAATTATATAAAAATAGTTTTAAAATCTTACATCTTCTTATCTTATTTGTTTGACATAATGAAAAGTAGTATGTTATGGTTGCGATTGACTAACACGTTGCTATCACACTGTAGGAAAGGTCAAGTTTGAAGCGAGAATAGCTTCAGCCGTTTATTATTGCCATTTTTTGGACAACAAATCTTGAATGTTTATCCCACTATCTCTTTGCTGTCTCACGTCTTGTTTTCATTGATTGTTTATTTAGATATAATAATAAATAACTCCAAATTCATAATTACCATTGACATCCATACTCTTTTTTTATTTATTTTGTTATGTTGATTAGATTCTTTTATAATTTACTCCAATATATTTTGTTTTGTAATTATGCTTGTAGTTTCAATGACAATGATTTGCCCAACATAAAATAAACAATTGACAGGGTTTGGAATCTGGAAACTTTACTATATTAGCATATTTAAAATAAATTTTATTTATAAATTGTCTAGGGATGATTAGATGGATATAATATGCATGACATATTGACTTGGTTATAATAATGTACTCCGGGCTTGGAAAAACTCACTTAATCCCTATTTTATTAAAGTAATTAATGTATTTTATAGCTCTTTATTTAGAAATCTATTTTTAGAAGTTCATATTAAATATTTTTATTGGAGTTTAAATTTGGGTTGAATAGAAATTTGATGTTTTAATGAAAAGGAAAAACAATATTATATGCGTTGCCCTACACAGATGATTTAAGCTTTTCTATATATATATATTGAAAGCGAGAGATTAGAGATGCACAGTTTAAAAGACTATTGAAGAGCAGTTCAGTCGAACAAGCAATCAGTATTGACAAGAGGGAATTCTTACATCAAAATAAAACAGTGAGAAGATCAGATTTTCAATATACTGACATAGAATAAGGCATAAAATTATTTTAAAACGTTTTAGAATCTTACATTTTCTAATGCCACTTGCATGAGATAATTTATTACTTGAGCAATAAATTAAGTGCAACAAATCCATGGAGATTTTCTCCTGTTGTCTCATTGCTGTTTATATATATATATATATATATATATATATATATAAAATAAAATTTAAATAGCTTTTGAAAATAAAATAAGCAGTCTTAAAGGTAGAGCACATGGTCAAGTCATTGAAGAATCTGAATGATGGTTAGAGGTTTGATGGATGGAGCATAGCTCATGTGGATGAAGGTTATAGCACCAAGACTTGATTTCTTTCTTGGGAAGTGTGTAGATACCAAGTTTTGATTTTTTTTTTTTTCGAAGTATGTATCTACCAAGTCTTAATTTCTTTTTTTGGAAGTATGCATTTTCAATTTGTTGATCATTACTTAGATGTTTGGATAGAGATGGAGTGAGCTTCAAATGTTATTATTATTTAATAATATTTAAAAATTTATTGAATTTTTTCGATAAAATATTATTATAAGATGTTTAAATATTAAAAAAATAGGGAAAAAGCATAAAATTGAAAAAGACAAGAAAATAGGATTGTTTAATCAAATTTACAATAAAATCTATGTTAAGATGTAGATCAAATATAAAAATATTGATCCATATGAAGAAACCTTAAATGAATTTAGCATGATATTATTCAAAAATTCTAATTTGGGGTTTGAGTAATAACCTAATTATTTTCTAAAATAGAAATATTTTGTTACTATCATTAAGACCAAGATATCATGATGCTCTTTAGGTTTAGAAAGAAGATTATCATTTCTCCACCATCACAAATGAAGACCAAGATATCATGATGCTCTTTAGGTGTCAAATTATCAAAAGTTGTTTTACTTTGTCCTTTCAATAGCTAGAGGAGGAAGAAGGTAAACAAAAAATATCAATGTAGGGGATAGATAAAGGCTACTTTTTCTACCTTGACATTAATATTATCAATAAATTGACCACCTCTCATTATGGTAAAATTAGGCTACATCACATAATTTATAAAAAATATATCTAGAATGGTTTGGAAGTAAAACTACTCCTCAATACCACTGCATAAACTTCTATATTTACCAAGATATGAATTGGATGAGCTTAAAGTTCCCTTAGCAAGGAAGATAATCAATGATAGAATATTACAAATGGAACTCCATGTATATTTAAAGATCATAATACCTAGTATGTCACACAGTTGGGTATAAACAATATTAGCACCTCATTGAATGTGACATAACTAAATGCTCAAACCAATAATTAAGAAAGAGACCACTCAATAACAATAAATACCATATAACCAAAAACACAAAGAAATCATACACATTATTCTTCAATAACATCAACCAAATAAATAGGAGGAACGAAGCATAGTTTAGAAAGATAACTTCAAATAAAGACGAGAAAGAATAAGCCAACTACTAATTCTCATGATGATAATCTACAAGGGAGTTGCAAAAATGCCAAAACAATTTTAAATAAAAGAGATGAAAAAATAATCTCATAAATAAAAATGATAATAAATACATCTATATAAAAGTCGTACTCCATGGCTGAAATGTGTTATTAATGACAAAGGATTATGAACAAAACAATCTTATAAAACATCTTCCAAAATCTTCTAAAAATCTAGAGGTCCCTACGTGCAAATTCATTATCCATATAGTTGAAATACAAAATTTACATACTAGATAATAAGTTAAAACAAAATTATTATTTGATAATATTAGATTTTTATATCTTAATGATATTCCAAACTTTTTCAAAAGATAGGATATTTTTCAAGAAACTTTCCACAATGAAGGAGAAATTATAATTATTATGTAAACAATCTACAACACTCTTATCTTGAAAATAGACATGAATAATTTTAAAATTTATATACAAGTTGAGGAGATCATCAACTTCAAAAGATTATTTAGCTACTAATGAATTAGTTCTAAAAAAAAAGGTTATTTATCATAAGTTTGTAATCTCATTCAATTATAATGTTATGACCTCTCACAATAACTGTAGGATTTAAGCTACTAACAAATCCTTTTAAGTTTTACAATGTTATTAGTGTTAAAAAAGTTCGCATTAAGCAACACAACCCTTACTTGGAGATCAAAAAACCTCTAAATATGTAATGCCCCGCCAGGAACACCAAAGGAAAAAGCACAACTAAGGGTGACATAATTTTTCTTTTTAAAGTATAAATCATGTCAAGTTCATTAATTACTACAATAGCACCATAATAACACAAGCGGAAGACTAACACCAGAATTCCTTAAAGGGTTACCAATGAAGAACAAAACTAAAAGTTAAATTCCACAATTATGATTAATCCCATTAACCATCAAAAGCTCATAGAACATAATAAGCCATATGCAATAACAAATTACCCCATTTAAGATTGGAATAATACAATATAATTTCTCTTCAAAAAGCCTTTTCACCAACCATATAGAAAACTAATAAATAACATCCAAAACTTAGGATTACATTGATCTTCCAATACATGGATCTCAATAAAACATAAAAAAGTTTATAACTTACATCAGATTACAACGTTACATAAATTCATTGATACAAATGACCACACAAGTCTCCAAAGAATAATAATCACCAATATGAGAGAGCATGAATCACGAACCACAAAAACATCTACGAAGCCAATCCTCACATGAAGGTATGGACAAGAAAATCCGATGGGAAGTGGCACTACCACCCGACCATGTGATCCCAAACTGGAATCACCCCACCGTGCTAGGAGATAGAAGAGAACCCTCAAGCAAGAAAAAGAATGACATGGTCGACAAAACAATACAACTCCATGATAGTACAATACAAATCCACAATATTCTAGGTGACTCAACATCACAATACTCAAGTGACTTGACATCACAATACACAAGTGACCCTAAAGAGAGAGTTTCATCATATAGCTTATGATGGTTACCATGGTAGGCCTCCATAGGTCCTGACCCCCATCTTGGGTTATCCTGGTAACCTTTCTCGAACCTCCGGCTCTATCTAAGTCTCATGTGGACCCTACCTGTCCTTCGTGAAGACAAGGTGGTCAGTTTTCCATTCCAGGACTTCCCACTACATCTTGAGCCTGTATGAGCACTCAACCATGCACGGGGTACAATATCTTATATAATGTTATAAAATACCCACCTCCTAATCAAATTATTAGGTTATCATTTATTAACTGACTTTCGAGGGGTTATCTTTCCATCCACTTCGGGCGCGGCCCCCACTCAAAAGCCACTCTCTCGAAGGACACTAAACAAACATGTTCACTCCACGAGGACCCTATGGCGAAGAAGACAACCATATCACCACTATCTAAATACAAGTGGCCAACACAAAGACATACTAACTCTTGGTTAACCATAAGGAACAAACACTTTATGGTTAAGGCAACGAGGTAAGCATACATCTCTTGGTCAAAGGGTACCAAATACGCCACGACAGGACGACTGAACCATAGACGAGAAATAACCACCAATAATACTCTTTGCAAGAAAAGCTAATTTCACTAAGTCCCCACTCAGACAAACTTTGAGAAAACAACATTATAAACACTTGCAAATACCATTGATCGAAAATTAACTAGAACGCCCTTCATTTAATGCGTCATTCAAAACCATCATTCATTTCTATATAATTTCCAATTCAATATTCCAACATAGAATAAAATCCATATTAATTATTCAACCAAATAAAAAACCATCATTCATTTCTATATAATTTCCAATTCAATATTCCAACATAGAATAAAATCCATATTAATTATTCAACCAAATAAAAATATGAATTATAATAGACATATGATCTATTTCCAAAAATACATCCAAATTATCAGTTTGAAGTAAACTAATTTAGTTTTTCTTATTTTTTAAATGTAATTGATATTTATATATTTAACCATTCACAATTCTAAAAGTATATATATAGTATATCCCATTCTAAAGCTGATTACATGATTGCAGAGTATTGCTTGAAAAAGGGATAATTCCAATGAAAATGCCAAAAGGATCATTTTATTAGTTGTAATTTGAAGTTGCGTCTTTGATCCGATCTTTGATAATACCAATAAAATCATTCCATTGGGTAAGAAAATGGATATAAAGAAATAGAGTTCAAACAATAATATTAAAATTAATTAAATCATTTTGTAAAACGTAAGGTGACCAAAAAAGGAATCGATAAAAATAATCGAATCTAATCAGATTTTGCATATATGTAAAGCTATATATTAGGGTTTCACAGTCACAAACGTGCATGCACAGTTTTATTAGATTACTGAGAGCCAGTTAAGAACATACAAACTAGTGCTTGCACCAAAACAAAGGTGCAATGATTAGCCCATAGTAAAATATACTTTAATCATTATGTTGCAGGGTATACAATTACAGTGTGAAAACAACATTTATTAGTGATAATTATCAGTACCTATTCACAAGTTGAAAAATAAATTTCAGATTCAATTGACATGAAGTAATTTACATCATGTATTATTGATGTTAATCACAATCTTAGTGAAATTATTTTTATTTAATCAAATTATTTAACATTTCTAGTAACTATGTAATTTTTTTGTGAAATCAAATGTGAGCTTTCAGATAACCTTTTTTAGTACTAAATAAATTTGTAAAGATTTAAACGTCCCAAATTTTAAACAAATATCATTATTAAAATACGTAACAATATAACCAATATCCAATAGTTTTGACATATAGCTTTTTTTTAATCTTAGAGAGATCGTTGTTGTAGTCTTGCTTCTTCTTGCTTCCTGATGATTGTATATGGATTGTTTTGAATTTAGAGTATCTCTCGAAGGAGAATCCAGGTTCTATATGAAGACCGTCTAATGATTTAACTCTAGATATGGTTGTAAATGTCAAGCCTTGCCTTTCAATTGCTCCTATATCAATTGTTGCTCCTATAACAATTTCTAGTCATCCTATTTTGCCTATGCATTCTATATGCTGGTAATAATCTATCTAAACTGAGTTGTCCAATCATTTGGTTATTGTTTTTTTATAGGGAAAAAGGTGACATAAATAATATAAGTAAAATATGTAATATTTAAAGAGGCAAGTCTTGCATTTTATGACATGCATTAGCAAATGTAAACTCAGTAATCTACATATATCTATTTATCATATATTTTTCCTTTGAAAAGCATATAGCTCAACATAACATTCAAATTAAGGAGACACAAATATCACACTAAGTAATATTCAATAAAATCAATATTGTAAGGATCCTTTTGTGCAATGATATTACAATGAATATGTAGTAAATAACAACTAAGTGTTTTCATATTTTTGTTGCTTCAAAATAGTTAACATTCAAGATTATTACTGATTTCGGGGATCCACTTTCTACGTCAATTTTTTAAAATTTCTTTCAAATTATTTAAATTTTTATCTAAATATTTAAATCTTTTAAAGCTTTATTTTAGTTATCCTCATAAAATTTGATAATATAAATATACATCTTTGATAAATATATTAATATATATTTTCTATATAGAATATAATTAAAATAAATATTAGATAAATAATGAATTTTTTTTTCAATCTAATATAACATATTGTTATTGTTAGTTTAAAGTGAAAGCTATTTCAAAATTTGGAGATGTACAAAATATTCAATTAAAAATATTTATTATATTATGAAATATAGTTTTAATGGAACAAGTGATGAATAGTATTGATATAAATATATTTAAAAAAATGTAAAGCATAATATTTTTTTATTTAATTAAAAATTATTTTATTTACTACAACTTGAATTTATCTTCGATGTAATCTTCATTATTTCAAAAAAATAAATTTAAACTATTCTTAAATGAATTCATTTATATATAAATATAATATTTTCTAGTTTTCAAAATTTAAATATTATTCAAAATCAATCTAAGCACAATATTAACCTTATTTGTTGGTAACACTAAAAATTGTATTTTCAACAAATTTTAATCCTTATTAATTACATATAAATTATTCAACAATTCTGTAATTTAAACATATAATTTTATAATTCAATATATAATATACAATATACAATATGTATTTCATAATTCAATTTTCATAAGTTTCACCTACCGGTGGACTATACCCACGTTAAAATGAATTTATAATTTATATAGAATTAAATTATAAAATGAATTTATAATTTATATAGAATTAGTCTAATACAACTAATAACATATTTAAACTGAGTAAAATTAAAACCTGAAAAGATAATTTTTAATTAAAGAAAAAAAAATTACAATAAATTAGAAAATCAAACTGCTTTCATATTACTGAGAACCAGGCAAGAACATACAAATTACTCGTCAACGGTATTGACAGTAGAATATAATAAAGCGTATAAAGCTTGAAACAGCTGTAATAAAAATAGCTTTTCTTATCCCACTTGCATGACATAATGGAAATTAGTTTATTATTCCCATTTTCTTGGGAAATAAATTAAGTGCAATATAATTTATCTCACCGACGGTTTGATGTCTTATGTCTTGTTCTTATTAATTGTTTACTTCTGATTAGATTGCTTTATATGTTTTGTCTTGGTAATAGTCTGAACGACAATGATTTGCCCAACATAAAATAAACATTTGACAGCCTTTCGAATCTTGAAACATTACTATATTAAATATTAGCGTACTTAGGTAAATTTTATTTATATTGTCTAGGGATGATTAAATGGATCTAATATGCATGACATATTAGGTTGGTTAAAATAATAGACTCGTTTTGGAAGAACTCATTTTTTTTTACTTTAGCCTCTATTTTATTAGAGTAATTTTTGTTATTGGAAAGTGCATTATAGCTGTTTATTTAGAAATCTACTTTTAGAATTTCATATTAAATATTTTAGTGGATCTTGAATTTAGGTTTTAACAATTAAAATTATATTCTTTAATGAATATTTTTTATTTGAATATAAATAAATTAATAATAATTTATTTAAATTTTAGTTAGCTAGATGAAATGAGATTCTATTATTATCTTTATCTTTTTTATGATTTTGATTGACTTGAAGCATAAAATGTAATCAATAGTTAAAAACTTAAGTCTATGCTTTAGTTTCATAATAAGAACTAATAATTATAATAAATTCATATATAAGTTTTTTGAGTAAAATAAATAAATTTATATAACATTAAAAGATGTGAAAAGCTATTATCTTCTATTTCTTTATTTTTTCACTGAATTTATAATTTATATGGAATTGGTCTAATACAACTAATAACATATTTATACTACGAAGAGTAAATTCAAAAGCTATTTTTTTAATTAGAATATAATTATTAATAAAAAGAAGGAAAAAAACATACAATAAGTTGTTTAGAAAATCAAAATACTTCCACATTAAACATGAAAAGAAGAAAAAGAAAAAAGCAACACTAGACTATCTAAATAGAACAACAACAAAAAAATAACCAAAGTTTGTCATGTTTCTTCTACTGATGCTTGAAAAAGACAATGAAAATGACAATAGTTTATATTATTAGTAATTTGACAAACTTTTAAGCATTTGAAGTTTATTCATTAATATGATCTTCCAAAAAAATGATATAAAATATAATACAATTTTAAGTAAAACAAAATAATTGATATTTCAAGACATTTTTTTAAATAGATGTATTTAAGATATCTATGCTAATTTATTATTATTAATAATATTATTATTGATATTATTATCATTTATAAAACTAACATGATTGACAAATTAGAAAATTGATTTATTTTTTATTTTTTACAAACTACATACTATAACACTTCTCCAACACTTCTCCTCCATCACTTGTCCATAATTCTTGTCCATAATTGATCTGTGATGTGACTTGGTGATTTAATTAAGGCACATCAATGTTATTTTCTTGTATATAGAAATAGTAAAGACCCGAAAATAATAATAAATTTGGTTTTCAATCTTCATCAAGGAACCTAGTTGCTATTAAAATTTAAGAAACCAATTAAATAATATATGATGTAAGACTATTATATTCCTTTCCTACACACGTGATTTAAGCTTTTGTATATATATAATGAAAGCTAGAGATTACAGATACAAAGAGAGTATAAGGGAGTATTGAAGAGTAGTTGAGAAGATGCAATCAGTATTGAGAAGAGGGAATTCTTATTAGATCAATATAAAACAGTGAGAAGATTAGATTTTCAATATACTCATAGGGAATTATGTAAAACGTTTTAGAATCTTACATCTTATTACGAGATAATTTATTTCCCAAGAAATAAATTAAGTGCAAAAAAATCCAAAAAAATCCAGGATGATTCTATTTTATATCATGGGGATGCCAGGTATGAATCCATATATTTACCATTGTCATGCAAAACACTAGGCCTATTATGTTAGAGTAGGAAGGTGGTCCTAATATGATTAGATTGCTTTATAATTTATTCCATTATGTTTTTTCTTGTTATTTGTATATATCTTTATATATAAATAAATTCTACATACATAGAATACATGG
Source organism: Cryptomeria japonica (assembly GCF_030272615.1). Taxonomy (NCBI): domain Eukaryota; kingdom Viridiplantae; phylum Streptophyta; class Pinopsida; order Cupressales; family Cupressaceae; genus Cryptomeria; species Cryptomeria japonica. The sequence goes on from NC_081408.1 coordinate 187,710,746, forward strand.
TCAAGTCATTGAAAAACATCGATGATGGTCATAGGATATGATCAAGTTATTGAAAAACATCAATGATGGTCACAAGTTTGATTCTCTTGGATTTATCTTTGAATGTATGGAGGGTAGCTCATGTAGATGAAGGTTATAATATTGCATATTAAGATTTTATTTCAAAATATCACAAAGACTTGATTTCTTTTGGTGTAAGTTCGTATTTTTCAATTTATCATCAATTACTTAGATGGTTGTATAGTGATGGAGTCAATTTTAATTGTTACTATTATTTAATAAATTAAAAAAAAAAATTGAAACTTTCTAATGAGATATTATTGTAGAACACATGGTCAAGTTATTGAAAAACATGGATGATCATCATAAGGTTATAATATTGCATGTTAAGATTTTATTTCATAATCCCACCAAGTGTTGATTTCTTTCTTTGGGTGTTTTTATTTTTCAATTTATCATCCGTTACTTTTAGATGGTTGTATAGAGATGGAGTAATTTTTAATTGTTATTATTAGTTAGTAATATTTAAAAAATTATTGAAACTTTTAATAAGATATTATTGTAAGATGTTTAATGAGTTTTAATTGTTATTATTGAATAATAAATTTTAAAAAATTATTGAAACTTTCAAATAAGATGTTTAACTATAAAAAACAAAAAAAAATAAAAAAAATAAAAGAGATAAGAAACTAAGGGTGTTCCATCAAAGTTATAATTAGATTCATGTGAAGATTTAGATCAAGTATATTAAAATATTGACCCATATGAAGCAATATTACATGAATTTAGCATGATAATCCTAAAAAAATCCTTATTTGAGGTTTGAATAATAACCTAATTATCTTCTAAAATAACTTGATTTGTATTAGTGGCATTAAGAGAAGAATATTTTTCTTGTAAAAAGAAACACTACCATTTTCTTCCATTGCATATTAAGACCAAGATTATTGCAATTGGGATTATGGTTCTTTTTAGGTGTCAAATTATCCAAAAAGTTGCTTTTTCTTTTGTCTTTTTGATAGTTAGAGGGGGAGGAAGGAATAGAAACAATATCAATATTATCAATAACTTGACCACTTCTAGTTATGGTAAAAGTAGACTACATGACATTATTTACATAAATAAATTTAAAATGGTTTGAAAGAAAAAACTATTTGTCAATGTCAATGCTTAAACCTTTAGATATAACAAGAAATGAACTGGATAACTATAAAGTGCTCTTTGATAAAAATTTAATACTTACTAGTATACTTATATTTAAAAAAATATATGCAAAATATGTCGAGAGATATCTTATAATAGAAGAGAATCATCTGTGAAATAAATGCTCTTCTAAAATACTAAACATCAAGAATAAACTTTTTATTACTGGTCTTGTAATTAGCCAAGGAATTCCTAATGCTAAGGTAAGCAGCTATGGGATGGTGATCAAATAAAGTCATGGGACATAGTGTCACTGTATTACCATAATCATTCGGCGAGAAGTAAAAACAATCTTTGTTGGCATAGAAGTGATCAAGTCTAGAATAAATCCTATTAGCACCCTTTTGGTAGTTGCACCAGGTGTACCATAAGCTAGAAGTATCATTTTTAGTACCCTCCAAAGGATCAAATAGCAATTTTTGGTGTTTCATTCTATCCCAGTATAACTTTTCAGAGCTCTTCCATTCAAATGGAATTCCCTCGATTTTATCATCCTTGTTCTCAATCATATTAAAGTCTCCAGCAATGATCCAAGGTATATCATGAAGGGTCCCTAACCAAGTCCAGAGAGTAATCCTATCCTTGTAATCATTTGGAGAATATATAGAACAAATGCCAAAAAGAGTGCCTTTTAGGTCAACAGAAATCTAGATGACTTTGTTACACGGGGAGGTCCCTCTATTAGTTATGTGATTAGTCCATTTAGGATTAATAAGAAGGCCAACCCCACCCTTACATCTGGGGTGGTCTGAGCATATTTTGATAGCATCTTTCCAGATGAAGTCAAGAGTGACCTAAAGAGCGAAGTTGACAGCTTTCAACTCCTGCAGCATTAAAAAATTTGTGTCCCTATGAGAGTCAAGGAACCTTTTAACAACTTGTTTTCTGTCTGGTGTCTCTAGCGATCATCTCCGTAGCAGAGAAGATTGGGGTCTTATTGAAGTTTTCAGCCAGAATGGTCGAGGGAGAAAAGCAAGCAAGCTCAAGGTTAGAAACCCCTAGAATGGCTTGCTCGTCACGAGGGCACCCAAGCTTCAGGTCAGCCACAATGGTCGACGAGGCAGATTTAGGGAGATCATGGTAAGACAAACCTAATTTGGTTTGTTCAATGGTAAGATGCCCTATACTCGGGTTGGCGTCAGAGTTATTTTTGACTTATCAATAGGGGAATTAGGGGTCGAGGATTCGACCATTTTAGGGATGGGAAAAAAATTAGAAAGATTAGCTTTTGCACCATTTTCATCAACAATGACATTCAGAACCGAAGATTAAGCCAATTTAGGGTTGGCAGAGACATTATTAGAAAAGGATTTTGCACTATTTTCCTCAGATCTAGACTTCTTCATATTAATTATTGGACATTCCTTATGACGTTGTCCTTCCTTTTTACATAAAAAGCAAGCATTAAGTCCACCCAATACCTCTATAGGGCAGGAGAAATTTTCCCCTTCAATGTTAAGATTTAGGGTAGTCGGGATATGAACTCCTGGCCTTATTGAGATTAGTATTCTAGCATTGAGGTGTGAGATGAGTCTAGTGGATTCATCCATGCAAATAATTTTACCGATGGGTTCCATCATTTGGGGTAAAAAATGCCACATAAATGGGGGAACATTTTTTAGCACAATCCATCTAGGGCATGATAATGCCAAGATTTCTTCATTTATCACTTCAGGTGTCCATCCAAGGGCCCCAAATGATGTTCTACCAACAACCCAATATTGTTTCTTAAGGACTTCGACCTGTGTTTCATGGTTGTTGAAGAAAATAACAAAGAGTTCTTTTTGTATTTGCCTACAAAACAAAAACCCTACCTTTAAATTCCAGAAATTGTAGAACTAGTCATCCATGAACTTACAGGGAGGGTACTTTTCGAAATCAACAGAGGCAAAGAATATAGTAGAATCTTGTAACCTATCTTTTTTTAAAGATATTTCTTTAACCATGGCTTCATTGGGAGAAATTGAGCAAAATTCTAGATTAAAGTTAGAATCCTTACCTTCTGGATTCGAGTGTCCATTTTCGGGTGTTGTAAGAAATTTGGCATCATTCGCCACTTGATTCATAGAGCTCACACTGTCTCAGAGAAATATTTCTTGTGTTGTGGAGATGGATGTAGAGGTGGAGAGGGAATAGGGTTTGGATGGGTTAAATGAGGTGCATTTAATGCACCATCAGACTCTGACTCCATAAGGAGTTGAGTGTAGGATGAACGACCAAGGTAATGAAGCTTCAGGTGAAATAAAAATTAAATGCAATGAAAGAAAATGCTACTAAAGTTGCACAATTATAAATGAAGAGAAAATAAGGATCAAACCTCGTGGAGGAGGGACACCTCCTCCACCAAACACATGTATCAAGCCTTCCATGACAACGAGGTCGCCTTTCACATGCCCAGCTCAGCAAAAAAAAATTTGCATCATTCGCCAAGCGAAAAAAACCTTTTTGGTAGAATTCAATGTTAGTTGATGACTAATGCATGGGTGAAAGTAAATATGGTATTTGAATTTTTTTTATTTTATTTAATTGTCGCTAATATTTTATATACCAACAAAATTTTTGGTAATTATATGAAAAGTGTTAATTGCATATATAATCATTTAAGGTTGGGTGTTATCTATTTTGAATTTATTATGTAAAAATGAAATCTTTTTATTATTCATTTTTTCCATTCACACTACCATAGCAAGACTACAAGGACTATATTGAAAAGGTTTAAAGGGTAAAATATGCATTTAGACCATGCTATGTTATTTTTTATATTAAAGATTTTTTTTTCTCTTGCCTTTTATTTTTACGTTGGATCACGGACTTTCGTGAAAAAAAGTATTCATAGTTAAATTCAAAAATATCTCAAAAATTATTTTTTTAAATAATTTTTTTGGTCTTTTTAATAGACTTTAATAATCTAATAATATTTACTAATTGACTAAAAAACTTATATGATATTTAATTTTATAACATAACAATTATAGCAATTATGATTGCAATTTAATTGTCATATTTTCAATTAGATTAAAAATATTGATTTTATTTAATTCTACTTTAAATAACTTCTTTAATAAAATTAAATTTTCTGTTTACAATTTAACTTTAATAATATTACAATGTTTAAGTTTCATTACATTTTCCATTAAGGATAAACAGGTTTTGAGGGAACCCGAAACCCTCAGATTTTACTAGGATCTGGAACCCACAATACAACGTTGCCAACGATAACAAACCATGAAAACCAGCGGCCCAAATAGTTGAACTGACTAATGCCAGCCAAATACCAGTGTAGCCACAAGTAGAAAGTGTCAGTCAAATAATCAAGATAAAGCCAATACAAAATAGGTTGGCCACACCATCAAGGCTACAACCTCAAACAATAACACTTAAAAGTAAATGATGAGGATCTAATAGGTACCCTCATCCAAACAACAGGGATATTTACAACTCGCTTAACATGTAACAAAAACTCCAAGCAACAATGAAAACTATCAGCATCCAACTAGGCAAGATTACACAAAAAAATTATTAAAAGTTGAACTGCAACATGGGGGTTTTGAAAGGCTCCCATAACCTTCAAATTGGTTTTTGATATGGCTCCTAGAACAACCAAGATGAATTCAACAACCTTGAAGCTTCTTATAGCCGCACCTCTAACAGCAAAGCATCTATCCACCTCAATAAGATAGGGAACCATCTCAATAGGGGCTGAAAGGTAGGAAACCATCAGCAAAGAGAACAAATCCTCAAGCCACAAACCAAAGTCCAACCACCAAGAGACAAAATCACAACGCTTTGATGGACAATTAGGTTTTAAAAAGGCTCCCAGGACCAAAATATGAAGAAGAGGCCTAAACCAGTCCAACTCCAAGTAGAAAAGCATAACCAAAATCTCCACCTCTATAAGAGAAAAGGGGTAGAAACTCTTCAACTAGGGGATATCAACAATCAACCATTCAACCTCGAGAAATAGGTCATCACCAGCCACCTACCAGCACCACCCAAACTGCACCACAACATGCAGTTCCACCTTAATAGGAGGGAAAATGTCTCCAATACCATTCATCTCCGCCATTAGAGAAGGAAGCCCCACCTCAACAAGGAAAATTGAAGAAAACCCATTCTATAGAGAGAGGGTGGGCTAAGAGATATAGAAAGCAAAAACATAGCTAGACCCAAGAAGACAACCCATCAACAAATCTTCAAACAAACACTAGGGCAAAGAAGGCACCAAAAGAACCAAAAGAAACCCCAAAAGGCTTGTCAGATCAAGCAACAAAAAGAGGGAAAAGGGCACTAGAAGAAAACAATGCACCCCCACCCTCGTGGCCTTAAGACAAGGTTCCATAAATAACACCACCACTATGAGAAGGAATAGAGCATCATCATACAAAACACCCCACCCCAAGGATAGAAGACAAACCAAGGGGAAAGGAAAGCTCACAAACCCTCGAAAGAGTCGTGTTGTTGAAATACAACCTGGGTCCCAAATATTTCTCTACACCAGAACAAAGAGAGGAAAATAGAGACCCCATAACCATTACTAGAGGAACCCCAAACACCTTCAGTCACCACCATTTTGGACCCCATAATGGATAGAGACCCAGAATGAGGGCCTAGAGACCCATCTCCCTCAACCGTGTCAGCATCAAAACCTATATAGGGCTGAGGATCAAACACAGCCACAATAGCTTTAACAACATGCTCAACGATAGAGCCCGCAACTCTTCTCCCACCACTCCCGCCAAACACTCTGCAATCATCGTATGAACCCCTGAGCTCCTCCCTTAGGCAAGAAGCCATGACAGAGGAAAAATGGTGGAGGGGATCTTTTTCATCTTCCTCTCCATCTTCTCCCTCACCGTCCACAGTGCTTCCCCCTACAGAAATCCTTGTGCCTTCTATTTTCTCTCCTCCCACTCTAAAGCCCATGTTTCTCCACGATTTCTATGTTTCATTTTTTTCCATTATGTTAGTATTAAATATTTTTTTAAATTCATATTTATCTTAGATTAGTGTTAATATATTAATAATTAAACTTTAGTAATATGTCTTAACAATCTGATAATATTTATTTATTCATTGCAAAATTATTATATAATATTTAATTTGATGTTGTAAAATTATAGCAATTATTATGTCAATAAAAGACAACAATCATTTCAACTTCCAAATCCCAAAATATTTTGACATTGAAGTTTAGTATATTAAACTCATAATTATTTCTCTTTTAGAACAATCATTAAAATTTGGAAACATAATAAAATGGATAGTTTCCTCCCTTAATAATACGTATCATATGAATAATTATATATTGTAGTGGGTATAGCTATAAACCAAATTGAGCTCTAAACTTAACACAACCAAATTACACTCTCATTGTAAACAAAAGTAAACCTAATTGAACCCTTACCTAACCCTATACCAAATAGAACACTAAATGAGATGGAATCCTAACCCCAACTATTAACCAAATTGAATCCCAACCTTAACATTAAACCTAATTGAACCCTAACCTAAAGAAAATTTAACTCTTATCATATACCTAACTCTAACCCTAAATCAAAACCTAAATTTAATTGTAACCCTTATAAAAACCTAATGGAAATTAAATCCTAACTAAACACTATATGACATAAAACACTAGCCCCAACCCTTAATCAACTTGAACCCTAACTAACTTAATTGATCATTAACTTATTTAAATATCAAACCTAACTGAATCCTACTTTTAAATGTAAACCAAATCATACCCTAATCCTACCACCAAAGAAAATTAAACCCTAACCCCAACTGTTAATCAAGTTGAATCCTAATTTTACCACTAACCAAAATTCAAGTTCAAGTGCAATTAGTGTTCTAATAAAAAATTGAAAACCTAAACCTAAATTCAACCCTAACACTTATAAAAACATAATGGAAATTAAATCCTAACTAAATGCTATATGACATAGAACCTTAATCCCAACCCTTAATGAAGTTGAACCCTAATCTTACCACTAGTCAAAATTCAAGTTCAAGCGTAATTAGTGTTCTAATACAAAAACCCTAAATATAATATTATCCTTAACCCTAAACCTTACCCAAATTTAACCCTAACCCTAATATTGTACATGATTGAATCCTAACCTTAAACATAATTAAACATGAAACCAAATTGAACAACTCTACACCAAAGTGAACATAAACCCTAAACCAAATTGTACCCTAACCCTACACCAAAGTGAACATTAATACTCATCCAAATTGTACTCTAAACCTAACCCTAACACTAAACTAAATTGAACTCTAACCCTAAATGAAATTGAACCTTAACGAATGACTTAATAAACACTCAACCTAACTAAATCCTAATTGTAAATCTAAACCAAATTGTACCCTAACCCTACCACTAAAACAAATCAAACCCTAACCTAAGCCAAACGTAATCTTAACCCTACCACTAAAACAAATTGAACCCTAACCTTCAACCAAGAATTTAACATTAAAAAAATTAAACCCTAACTGTAAATATAATTGAATAGTAAACTAAATTAAACCATAAACCAAATTGAAAGCTAACCCTTACTATATTAGATTTATCCTTTTAATTCCAACCTTGACTCTAATGTTATATGTAACTTGACCCTAAAACTAAAATTGAACCCTAACCTTAAAACTAATTGAGCCATAACTTTATCACTAAGCTTGAATCCAAATTGAACCCTAATTTTAAAAATAATTTAATAATAGATCTAATTGAACTTACTCCAACCTTAGGAAAAATAAGCCACCCCTAAACCTAAAATTAAACCATATTAAACCCTATATATAAGAATAAACATAATTGGAACCTATGCCTACCACTAACCAAAATTCAAGTGTAATTATATTTGTAACCTAACAAAATTGAACCTTTGGGTTTCAGGTCCCTTTAAAACCTATTTATCTTAATAAAAAACCTAACAAAATTAAACCCTAACCCTTACTAAATTAAGGTTTGTGTTCTTATCCAAAAACCCTAACTATAATTTGATTATTAACCCTAATCCTTGCCCTAATTTAACCCTAACCCTAACATTGTACACTATTAAATCCTAATTAAAAATATAATAAAAAGCAAGAAACCAAATTGAACAACAACCTTGCACCATTTAGTGAACATAAATCCTAAAGAAAATTGTACCCTAACCATACACCAAAGTAAACATAAATACTCAACCAAATTGTACCCTAAACCCAGCCCAAACACTAAACCAAATAGAAGTCCAACCCTAAATTAAATTCAACCTTAGCCATTAAACTAATTAATATTAAACCTAACTAAATCCTAATTACAAACCTAAAGCAAATTGTACCCTAACCTAGGGCAATTTAATGTTAACCCTAACACTAAATCAAATTGAACTATATCCTTGAACCTAGGATTGAACATTCAACCAAATTAAACCCTAACCCTAAAAGTAATTGAGCACTAAACTAAATTGAACAATAACCCTAAACCAAATTAAATCATAAACCAAAATGAACCCTAACCCTTATTATATTAGATTTTGTCTTTTAATTCCAATCCTAACTCTAATTTTATATGTAACTTGACCTAACACCAAACCAAATTGAACCCCAACCATAAACCTAATTGAATAATAGATTAAATTGAACCTTACCCCAACCCTAGGCCAAGTAAAACCACCCTAAACCTAATGAAAAACCAAAGAAAATACTATTTATAAGAGTAAACATAATTAGAGCCTATGCCTACCACTAAACAAAATTCAAGTGTAATTATAACTATAACCTAAAAAAACTCAACCCTAACCCTCACCCAAATTTAACCCTAACCCTAACACTGTACACTAATGAATCCTAATTAAAAACATGAAACCAAATTGAACTATAACCCTACACCATTTAGTGAGATCATAAATCCTAAACCAAATTGTACCCTAACCTCTACACCAAAGTGAACATAAATACTCACCAAAATTGCACCCTAAACCTAACCCTAACACTAAACCAAATTTAACTCTAACCCTAAATAAAATTGAACCTTATCCATTAACCTAATTAAATATTAATCCTAACTAAATCCTAATTGGAAAACCAAATTGTACCCTAACCCTACCACTAAAAAAAATCAAACCCTAACCTAATCCAAATGTAATATTAACCCTAACACTAAATCAAATTGAACCCTATCCCTAAACATAGTTTTGAACATTAAACCAAATTAAACCCTAACCTTAAACAAAATTAAATGGTAAACTAAATTCAACAATAAACCTAAAGGAAATTAAACCATAAACAAAAATGAACCCTAACCCTAAAATAAATTGAACCATAACCTTATCACTAAACTTTAATCCAAATTGAACCCTAACCCTATACCTAATTTAATAATAGATCAAATTCAACCTTACCCCAACCATAGGCCAAGTAAAACCCTACTAAATCTAATTTTAAACCATTGAAAACCCTATCTATGAGACTAAACATAATTGGAGGCTATGCCTACCACTCACCAAAATTCAAGTGTAATTATAACTATAACCTAGCAAAATTGAACCCTAAACCTTACCCAAATATAACCCTAACCCTAACACTATACATTATAGAATCCCAATTAAAAATATAATAAAAAAAACAAAACCAAATTGAACCATAACCTTACACCATTTAGTGAACATAAATCCTAAACCAAAATTTAACTCTAACTCTTTTCCTAAATGAACACTAAAGCAAACTAAACCTAGCATAATATTTTTAATTGAATTTATTTTTTATTTATAAACCAAATAGAACCTTTATTATAAGAATAGAAAAAAGTGAACCTTTATCATAAGAATAAACCAATTACATCTAGACCAAACCAAATTCTAAGCTTTAGAGTAAACCAAATCAAATCCTAAGCTTTACAAATTCTTGATCCTAATACTAGAACACTAAACCAAATAAAATCGTAATTCTAATAGTAAATAAAATTGAATCCTACACGAAAAAAAAATTAACCCTAACTCTAAACCTAATCGAACACTAAAGAAAATTGAACCTTAATCCTAACCTTAGAACAAATTGAACCCTAACCTTAAATCAAATTTATAACCTTAAATCAAATTGATAACCTTAAATCAAATTGAACCCTAAACCTAAACCTAACTAATTTGAACCATAACCCTAAAAGTAATTAAAAACTAAACCAAATTGAACCCTAACTTTAACTCTAAGCTTGAACCTAAATTGAACCCTAATCCTAAACCTAATTGAATAATCTATCAGATTGAACCTTACCCGGCCCAACCTCTAGACCAAATTAGAACCTAAACCTAAATACTGAACCCTAATTGGGAATGTAATTAAACCTATCTATAAGACTAAACCTAATTGAACCTAATCCTAAAACTAGAAACCAAATTGAATCCTAACCGGGCTAAAATTAATTACACACTAACCCAAACTAGACCTAAACACTAAATTAAATTGAATAATAGTCCTTTGCATTGTTTAAAACTGGATAAAATTGAATGATAACCATAAATAAAATTGAACCTAAATCCTAAAAAAATTTGAACCCTCACACTAAAACAAATTAAACTCTAACCCTAAACCAAATCGAATTATAACCCCAAAGCTAATTGAATATTAAATTAAATTGAAACTTAATCCTAATCCTAAACCAAAATTTACCCTTTAAACCCTAACACAACCAAATTTAGCTATATCCTTAAACAAAATTAAACCTTAACCCTAATTCTGAACCAAAATGTAACCTAACCTTAAACATAATTTCACATTCAACCAAATTGATCTCTAACCCCTAACATTATTGAATACTAAGCCAAATTAACCCCTAACCCTAAAATTCATTGAATAATAACCTTAACACCAAACCCAAACCCAAATTGAACTCTAACCTTATACCTAATTGAATAGTAGACTAGATTGAAACTTATCCTAATCCTATACCAAATCAAACCCTTAACCATATTGAATTCTAATTGTGAACCTAATCAAACCCCATCTATAAGGCTAAACATATTTGAACCCTAATTCTAACACTAGAAATAAAATTGAATAAAAGTAAACCTAACTCTAAACCAAATTGAACTCTAACCCTAAACCAAATTGAACCCCATCCCTAAATCAAACTAAATTGAAACCGTAAAGGAAATTTAACGTTAAACCTAAAATAAATTACACCCAACAATAAACAAAATTAAACCATAATCATAAACCTGGTTAAATATAAAACCATATTGAATCTTAACCATAACCCAAAACCAAATTTTACCATAAACCTAACACAACCAACTTCAATGATAACCTTAAACCAAATGAAACCTAACTCTAACACTAAACAAAATTAAAATTTAACCTTAAAGATAATTAAACACTAAACCAATCTTATCTCTTACCATAAACATAATTACCCACTATACCAAATTGAACCCTAAACCTAAAACTAATTGAACCCTAACCTAAACAATAAACCAATATCCAAATTGAATCCTAACCCTAATCCTAATTGAATAGAAGACTAGATTGAACATTACCCCAAACCTTTATGTTTAACCATTTATAACCTTAATTATGCACCTAATTAAACCCCATATATAAGAGTAAACCTAAACACTAAACCAAATTTAATCTTAACACTAACACTTCACCAAATTAACATGTCACCAAATTAATCATCATGCCCATGTAATAAACATAATGAGTGATCATAAGATATGATGGCAAAATAAAATTAAACCAAATTAAACACTAATTGTAAATGAAATCATATGGTAACCTAAAAACTATACCTAATTGAACCCTAACCCTAAACCAAATCAATCCCTAACCCTAACACTTAACAAAATCAAATTGTACACCTTACACTAAACCAAAATAGAACCCTAAATCTAAACCAAATTGAACACTAAATAAAATTAAACCCTAACCCTTATGAAATTAGGGGTTAATATTTAATCCCAACCCAACTTGTAATTATACATCTTATATTATTTTAACCATAATTAGACCCTAAATGACTCCTAATCAAATTATCCATAATTATAAGTTAACACATTATAATTAAACCTTAACTATAACTATAATTAAACCTTAAACCCTGATCTTACCTCTTAGACTGTTTGAAATATAACCTTGATCCTAATTGTAATTAAGCCATAACAATATTTGAACCCTATTCCCAATTCAACCTTGGTCATTAACCAAATTGAGTGCCAACCCTAACCCTTCCACTAAACCAAATTGAAACAAGTAAAACAAATTGATCACTAAACCAAATTAAACTGCAACCATTAATCAAATTGTACCATAAAAGAACCCCAATATATAAACCATATTGAACCCTAATTATGAATGTAATTAAATAATACTCTAACACTAAACCTTATTAAACCCTAACCCTAAACCAAGTTTAGCCCTAACGCTAACCCTTCCACTAAACTGAATTGAACCCAAAGGCTAAACCCAATTAAACCTAAATCCTAAATAAAATTGAAAACCAACACTATATAATATTAAACCCTAATGCTAAACCAAATTGAACCATGATTCTAATCCTACACCAAATTGAATCATAACCGTAAACCTAAAACAAATTGTATTATAACCTTAATACTAAACCAAATTGAATCCTAACCTTAAACATAATTGAACACTAAACCAAATTTGAACCTTAACCTTAAACAAAATTGAACACTAAACCAAATAATATCCTAACTCTAAAGATAACTAAACACTAAACCAAATTCAACTATAATCTTTATTAAATTAGGGTTAGCATTATAATCCGCACCCTAATTTTGATTCTATATTTGATTTTGACTCTAAAACTAAGTGAAATTGAACCCTAACCCTAAACCAAATTAAAACCCATTCTTAAACATAAATCAAATTTAACCTTAACCCTTAAATAAATTGTTCAACCAAACAATAATAATGAACCTAAATTCTGTGGTGGTCCTAAACTACATTGAACACTAACCCTAAAGCTATTATATCAAAGTGAACTATAACCTTAAATCTTATTGAATACTCACCCTAAACCTAATTAAACATATTGACCATTGAATTGAGGTTAGTTTTAGGGTTCCATTAACATTATAGTTCTATAATGGTTAGGTTTTAATTTAGGTTTTCCTTTAGTGAGGATCAAATTATTCTCTTATAAATGTTGAAGTAATCTTATTAAACTTAACTTATTTAAGTTAAAAAAATTATTAATTTCCATTAAAATTGATTTAAATAATTTACATGAAAAAATATTATTATTATTATTATTATTATTCATTTATTTAACATATGAACATTTAATAAATTTAACTTAAATTACTAAAGTTAAAAAAATTGTTATTTTACATTTCATTTGATTTCAAATAAATTATTCTTCATTTATAAAATTAATATTATTATTTCTCAATCTTGGATGTTTATCCCATTATCTCTTTGTTGTATTACGTCTTGTTTTCATTGATTGCTTATTTAGATATAATAATAAATAACTGCAAATTCATAATTACCATTGACATGCCATACTCTTTTTTTATTTATTTTGTTATGTTGATTAGATTCTTTTATAATTTACTCCAATATATTTTGTTTTGTAATTATGCTTGTAGTTTCAATGACAATGATTTGCCCAACATAAAATAAACAATTGACAGGGTTTGGAATCTTGAAACTTTACTATATTAGCATATTTAAAATAAATTTTATTTATAAATTGTCTAGGGATGATTAGATGGATATAATATGCATGACATATTGAGTTGGTTATAATAATGTACTCCGGGCTTGGAAAAACTCACTTAGTCCCTATTTTATTAAAGCAATTAATGTATTTTATAGCTCTTTATTTAGAAATCTATTTTTAGAAGTTCATATTAAATATTTTTATTGGAGTTTAAATTTGGGTTGATTAGAAATTTGATGTTTTAATGAAAAGGAAAAACAATATTATATGCGTTGCCCTACACAGATGATTTAAGCTTTTCTATATATATATATTGAAAGCGAGAGATTAGAGATGCACAGTTTAAGAGACTATTGAAGAGACTATATGGGTTGTGTATTGAGAAGAGGGAATTCTTATTAGATCAATTTAAAACAGTGAGAAGATCAGATTTTCAATATAGTGACATAATAATAAGACAGAGAATTATGTTACACGTTTTAGAATCTTACATCTTCAAGAAAATAAATAAAGTGCAGCAAATCCTGGATGATTCTCCTGCTGTCTCTTTGCTGTTTTATTTACCATTGTCATTGTCATGCAATACACTAAGCCTATTCTGCTAGAGTAGGAAGGTGGTCCTAACATGATTAGACTGCTTTATAATTTATCCTATTATGTTTTTTCTTCTTATTTGTAGTGATATTTTATGTTGTGAGGTACTTTTTAAATTATATTATAAAGATTGATGCTGTGATCAATTATACATATATAATTCTTTATTCATATATAAAGTCTATAGCGGTAGAACATATGTGGAACACATGATCAAGTCATTGAAAAACATGGATGATGGTCATAGGTTAGATTTTCTTAGATTTACCTCTGTATGTATGGAAGGTAGCTTATGTGAACAAAGGTTATGATATTGCTTATTAGGATTTTATTTCATAATCTCCCCAAGTCTTGATTTCTTTTTCAATTTATTATCCATTACTTAGATGGTTGTATAGAGATGGAGTGAGTTTTAATTGTTCTTATTATTTAATAATATTTTTAAAATTATTGAACCTTTTTTTCTTTTGATCAATTAAAGGAAGAGGCCGGAAATATTGTATTATCTATAATAAAAATACATGGGAAAAGTTTGGAACTATCTATGAAAATATGTCCACGATAAAAATATACAAAATTCTGCCCATAGATTTGTTTGGGAATAAACCAAAATTATTGAAACTTTTAATAAGATATCATTGTAAGATGTTTAGTGAGGTTTAATTGTTATTATTAATTAATTAAATTTTAAAAATTATTTAAAATTTTCAATAAGATATTCTTATAAGATGTTTAACTATAAAAAGTAGACGAAAAACATAAAATTGAAAGAGATAAGAAATTAAGGTTGTTTCATCAAAGTTATAATTCATGTCAAGATGGAAATAAAGTATATTAAAATATTGACCCATATGAAGCAACCTTATATGAATTTTGCATGATAATCTTCAAAAATCCTAATTTGAGATTTGAGTAATAACATAATTATCTTCTAAAATAACAAGATTTGCATTAGCAGAATTAGAAGAAGAATATTTTTCTTGTAAAAACTCATTTCTCTTCCATTTCATATGGGGACAAATATTGTTGCAATTGGGATCATGGTTCTTTTTAGGTGTCAAATTATCAAAAGTTCCTCTTGTTTTATCTTTTTGATAACTTGAGGAAGAAGAAGGAATAAAAAATATCAATATAAGTGATAGATAAAGGCTTTTTTTTCAACATAGACATTAATATTATGAATAACTTGACCACCTCTTGTTATGGTAAAAGTAGGCTATATAACATTATTTATATAAAGATATTGAAATTGTTTTGAAAAAAAACAAAACTTTTGGTCAATGTCTTTGCTTAAAACTTTAGATATAACTATAAATGAATTGGATGACCTTAAAGTACTCTTATAAATATAATACCTAGTATATTACAAATTAAACTCTATGTATATTTTAAGATAATAATACCTAGCACTTCAAGGAGGTTAGCTAGGAATAATCCTAGCATGATACCTAACATCATAACTAAAATCCTAAATCAATAATTAAAAAAGAGATCACTCAATAAGAATAAAAATCATATAACCACAAACATAAAGAAATCAAACACATTATTTCTCAATAACACGAACCAAATAAATATTTTCTTTAATAAAAAACACAAACCAAATAAACAAGAGGAACCAAGTATATCTCAAATATTTAAGTTCAAATAAAGATAAGAAAGAATAATCCAACTATCAACTCTAATGATGACAATAAAAAAGGAGTTACAAAGGCCAAAAACCACTTTAAATAAAAGAGATACAAAATTTATCCAATAAACAATAATTATAAGAAACAAGTTTATATTAAAGTCACTCCATGTCTAAAAGGTGCTATTAATGACAAAATATGGTAGGTTGGCTTGGATATCACTAATGAAAAGGTGATATCCTCCAAAACCTAGGGCTATTGTGCTACAAGAAAAATCAATAAAAATATGAATTCTTGTCAATTATGAATGGATCTCAATTGTGCATGCTGCCACTATAAGTGTGGATAAAAAAATTGAGATCTTACTAATAGAATTCACTTTTATTACAATTCTTTAGATTGACAAAGTTCATACTTACAATTGATCGTAGTAACAAGCTTGCAAAAATTAGTAACAGATGACAACTAAGTTTTTGATTAGGATAAACAGGTTTTGAGGGGACCAGAAACCCCAAATAACAAGTTTGAAGGGACTTGAAACCCCCAGAAAACACATGGATTTGGAACCAACAATGGGAAGCTTCAAGAAAATAGATCAAAGACACCCAACAACCAATACTAAATAGAAGCCAATAAGATTACAAAGATAGAACAATACAAGCCATGCTTGTAGTTCCAACGACTCTAAAACAACTAGTAGATATCAAAGATAGAGAACAAGGGTTTGTCTGACACCCTCAGCCAACAAGAAGGGGTTTCCTAGGCACCCTTAACCTGAAGTAAAATCATCAGCAGATCATTAGCAAAACCTGATCCTAACCAAAACCAAAGACTAGCTAGACTGGGCCCTTGAAACCTGCTAGTATCCAGCCTAGCCCTGAAGAGAGAATAATACATAGGGTTTTTCTAGGCTCCCTCAACCTTAAGACATGGGGTTTATAGGGATCCCACAACCAGAAGACATGGGGTTTTGCCAGGCTCTGCCAACCTTGATGGGTTTTGATAGGTTCCCACAACCAGTAACCGAGCTCCCACAACCAGCAATAGGGATTTTCCAAGATT